>NW_011965016.1:0-5457 GCF_000949405.1 Vollenhovia emeryi
TTACTTTTGTAGTGAAGATATTTTTGTAGAGATGCAAAAAAGATAGAGTAACAAAATATATTCGGTCGTTAGAGCTTATACTTGGTGCTTTTTTTTACCTTTTTTTAAAAAGGTTATAACGCACCAACACACATGCGAATCTGATCACTAATCTATAGGATAGTTGATCGCTGCCCTCTCAACGGGGGGAGGATGTTGCGTAGCGTCTCTCACGAGTCGTGCACGAATATGCACGTTCCAGCGCACACATGCGATAAAACAATAATAAAACTCGAACACCACGCTTTCGTGCACGTGGGGGAAGGATACGGAAGGGCGGCATCGAATTGAAATTGTTAGATTGTTATTAGGAGTGGTCGTGGTTTTGGGATATTCCTTGAGTGAATGTGACTCAGAACGTGGTGATAATAATGTGGATGAACATATATTTCTTAGGTCTCTTGCGACTCAATGAAAATACAAAAGAAAACTGAACGCACAAAGCAACGTGTGATATGTGGCGGAGTGGCAATCCGCCATGGAACTAACATAAAACAAAAACTGAACAAGTAGGCCTGCGCATTGTCGCCGCATTTCTATGTGCCACTAGCGACGTGAAGCGCGCCAAGCTTAAATACTATCGTGCGGTCTCAATCCAACATTCCCACCGCTTAAGTGCTTCACACTTCCGCCTTTCAAATTTAACATTGCACACAAATTTTTAAAACGTCCTTTCGGAATAGCTTTGGTACAGATATCCGCTCGTTGCAGATCACTAGAAATGTAGCACACTTTTAACTCATTTTCTTCCACCTTTTCCACGTAGAAAATGATAACGGATGTCGATGTGTTTTGTTCTTTTGTGATAGACTGGATTCTTCACCAATTGAATCGCGGACTGATTATCTACATAGATCCTCACATCGACATCCGATATCTTTCATAAGTTTTCGGATCCAAACAGCCTCTTTTGCCGCCGCTGCGGCTGCTACATACTCCGCTTCGGTTGTACTTAATGTTACAGATTTTTGTCGTTGCGATGTCCAAGTTACTGGACCGTTTACGAGCATGAACACATAGCCGGTCGTTGAACGTCGTGTTTCTGGATCGCCCGCAAAATCAGCGTCTGAATACCCTTATAACACAAAATTATTCCCACCGCCTTTATACATTATCCCGAGTTCCGCGGTTCCAATCAAATACTTGAAAACGCGTTTGACAGCATTCAAATGAGTTTGATTATATTTATTCAGGAATCGACTAAGTACATTCACCGCAAAAGCTATGCCGGGTCTTGATACTACGGCCAGGAACATCAACTAACCCACTGCTTCTCTATACGGAATATTTGAAATCTCTAATTCGTTTTCTTCCGTCATATCAAACGTTGCATGTGGATCTGCGGGTATAGACACCGGTCTCGCGTCGTTCATGCCAAATCGCCTTATTATGTGTGTGATGTACGTCTTTTGATGAATTCGCATTGATTTCTCAGCTCGATTACGTTCTATATTTAAGCCCACGAACGTCGACGCGTCTCCTAAGGTTATTTCGAAAGATTCGCTTAGCTCGTCAATAATAGAATCGAGAATTGTATGAGATTCACACGCAATCAACCCGTCGTCCACGAATAATGCAAGAAATACTCGAACATTCTTTATCTTACCGACATATATACATTTCTCGGACTCACACGGAATTAGTTCAAATTTTCGCAGAAAGTCTGTAAACTTAGTGTTCCAACATCTCGCAGCTTGTTTAATACCATAGAGCGACTTATTTAAACGACATATTACTGCACTTGAATCACCGTCGATCTTCAGTCCTTCGGGCATCTTTAGATAAAGTTCTTCCTTAACTTCACCATGTAAGAATGCCGTCTTGATGTCAAATTGGATAAGCTCGAGATCCAGATGCGTTGTCATCGCCAGGAACACCCGCAGAGAGTCGTAGCGTACTACTGGAGCGAAAGTCTCGGTGTAGTCCAGTCCTTCCTTTTGCTGGAAACCGCGCGCAACCAATCGCGCCTTGAACCGCTTGATTCGTCCGTTTTCGTCTTTGAGAATTTTGAACACCCATTTTGTGTCCAAGAGTCTCTTGCTTTGGTCTGCTGGCACAATTGACCACGTTTTGTTTCGGTCGTGCGCTTCCAACTCCTCATGAATTGCATGTTTCCATTGCTCGAACCCATTCATTGCTTCTCTAAAAGTTAACGGAGTGTATTCGGTTGCATTTATCTCATATCTTTTTGGTGGTTTAATACTTGCCCGATCTCTTAGTGTTCCTCGTCTGTTCTCCACTGGTTTTGGAGTCATCCCTCGTTTTTCTTTGTTGTTGTCGTCAGATTTGTCTTCCTCTTGTTCTGGATCATGTTCTTCGCTGCGATCTTCTTCCACCGTCCTCTCCGTTTTCGGCAATCTCACAATCTCGTCGTCGCTGTGACTTGTTGACGGACTTTCCTCTTCGATTTGCTCGTGAAACGTGACGTGCCTGGATATAGATATTGATCGTTTATCAGGATCAAATAATGTATAATTTACAGAGTCGTTTTCATAACCGACTAACACCACTCGCTTTGCTTTAGCATCAAGTTTCCTTCGCATCTGTTGTGGAATATGCATGTATGCTGTTGATCCGAACACTCTGACATGTGACAGATCCGGCTTCTTCCCGTGCCAGATTTCGAACGGTGTCTGCTGTGGATTCTTGTTCGTAGAGGTACGATTTAGAATATATACCGCTGTATTTACAGCTTTGGCCCAAAGTGCTTTTGGCAGATTTTTGTGTCCAATCATAGTTCTCGCACTTTCCATTATTGTGCGATTTTCGCGTTCCGCCTTGCCATTCTGCTCAGGGGTGTATGGGGCCGTATATTCCATACGAATTCCACGTGATTTAAGATACTGACGCATTTCTCCACTGCAATATTCACGGCCGTTATCGGTGTGCAGGACTTGTATCTTACGCCTAAACTTATTTTCCACCATCCGATCAAATTCCTTGAATTTTGTGTAGACATCGCTTTTGTGCCGTAAGAAAAATACGCTTCTATATCCTGATGCTTCGTCCACAAATGTTACGAAATATTTTGCGCCTCCTATCGATGGTTCGGGCAGTGGTCCACACACATCCGAATGTATGAATTCGCCTGGGATGTATCTTGCTCTGTCACTTGTGTTCTTGAATGGCAATTTGTGTGATTTCCCTAGTTGGCAGGCATCGCAGAAGAAATTCTTCACGTCTCCGAGTTTAACTCCGTCGACTGCGCCACAGTTCACCATTTCACGTAGCGTATGTTGGTTTACATGGCCGAGACGCTCGTGCCAACGTTTGAGACTTGTTGAAATGTTCGCTTCCGGAACCACTCGCGGATCTTTTACACGGAAAAACATTCGGTAAACGTCATTGTTCTGTCTTACGCCGCTCGCGTACACCAAACCGTTCTTCGTCAACGCGACGTTATTGTTCTTGAATGACACTTCGTAACCTGCAGATGTGAGAACTCCAACCGAAAGCAAATTTTTCTTCAACTCAGGCACGAAAAACACGTTTCGAATTGTCGCGTTTTCCCACGTTCCCCTTACGCTTCTTGATGTGCACATTGCCGATTCCGCGCACGTCACATTCGGCATCGTCGCCGAGTTTTACCTTTTCTCTAATTACCGACCGATAATCAGACAGCCATTCTTTGTGGAAAGTAACATGGCATGACGCTCCGCTGTCGGTCAGCCAGACTTCGTCCATATCGACTCGTAATAGCTGTTGTACATCATCCGCGGAAGGCGTTGAGTCATTTTTGCTCGTTAGTACGAAGGCGCAATTATCCGAAGACCCATGTGACGATGTTTTCGATCCCTTTTCTTCATTGTCATGTTTCTTCTTCCTGCAGTCCCGAGCATAGTGTCCCCTCTTTCCGCAGTAGTAACAATCGCCATCTTTTCTTTTACTTTGGTCGCCGTCTTTCTTTTTGCTTGGATTTTTCTTCTCCGATGACTTCCTCTTGTTTATCGTCATTGTGGCGAGGGCACTTGCAGCATCGTCGTCTACGGAATACTGGCTCTCTTCCTTGATGAGTCTCTCCATTAGGTTGTCGAGCGTTTGTCTTTCTTCAGCCATACTGTCCCATGCGGTTCTGAATGCGTTGTACTTTGGTGGGAGGCTTCCCAGGATCTTCGCCATTATTGACACGGTCGATATTCTGGCCGATGTCCCTGAGTTGTTGCGCGAGATTTTGCACTATTGTGAAGTGCTCGACGACGGAGTCTCCGGAAGCCATGCGATATTCGTGATATCGCTGATTTAAGACTAGCTTATTTGATGCTGATTTTTGCTCGTGGATTTTTGCGAGTTTCAGCCACATTTCATTTGCTGTGTTGCATGTTATGAGCGATTTGAGTTGCTTCGCCTCTATTGACGAAGAAATCGCAAACATCGCCTTAGCGTTTTCGCGTTCCCAGGTTTTCAACTCTGTTGCCTCCGTTGGTTTCTTCTTCGAGCCGTCGACCATTTCCAATAGGCCGTTTGCAATAAATAACCTCGTTATTTGAAACTTCCATGTAGTGAAATCGTTGCCATCAAACTTCGGCATGTCCCGGGTCGTCAGTTCATCCGACATTTTGTTCACTCGCGTTTCTTACAACAAACGTATAGTCCGAATAGCACGCGTCTTCTCCTTGGTCCGCCCTTTTGGCCTGAGCCTCCGTACGAACACAACACGCGAAGCTACTTTCAAAACCTACCGTACGACACTGGGCCCATAACCTGTTAGATTGTTTTTAGGAGTGGTCGCGGGATATTCCTTGAGTGAATGTGACTCAGAACGTGGTGATAATAATGTGGATGAACTTATATTTCTTAGGTCTCTTGCGACTCAATGAAAATACAAAAGAAAACTGAACGCACAAAGCAACGTGTGATATCAGTGGCAATCCGCCATGGAACTAACATAAAACAAAAACTGAACAAGTGCCTGCGCATTGTCGCCGCATTTCTATGTGCCACTAGCGACGTGAAGCGCGCCAAGCTTAAATACTATCGTGCGGTCTCAATCCAACAGAAATCACAAAGCTCGTTTTTTTTGTCGAGTCGGCTTCGCGGGAACTCAATAGATCCGCGGCAGGCTTTGATCTCGGCTAGCGTCGCCGTCCGCGCCGGCCTTTGTCTCCGCGGCTTCGCGGGACTTGATAGATCCGCGGCAAGCTTTGATCTCGGCTAGCATCGCCTTCCGCGCCGGCCTTTGTTTCCGCGGCTTCTGTGATCTAAGGGATCCAATCGGGACGTAACTTTGGGAATCGGTGACGTTGGTGGGAATCGGTCACTATATAAGATCGTCACCCGTGATCTTTACAACAGAGCGATCTCCTACGTGCATCGAGAGTACGTGCGTCGAGAGTACTAAAAGAGTTCGGTCGTGATCAACTCAGTGAGAGTCGCGAATCGTAGCGTCTGTAAAGGTGACTCAGGGCAACAGCCCCAAGT
>NW_011965017.1:0-5471 GCF_000949405.1 Vollenhovia emeryi
ATTTACTTGTTTAATTCTATCGATACGATAAATTAATCTTTAATACTAAAATTAATGACAGTCGAATAAGTGGAAGTCATAGAGCGAGCTGTCCGAAAAAATTTTTCGCACATCTTCTTTCGAATCTTTCGTTGACGTCGTTTTCGCTTGCCTCCACTCTTTTCGATCGGTTTCAAACTGTTCCTTGTCGAATACACGATACTGTGAAATTGACGAAGAGCACGTTATATAACGAATTGGTGCAATCACATTATTTTGTAGACGTTAAAAAATTATATAAAACAAATAATTATTTAGATACCATGCATTCCTCGTTATAAACATTTAATTGGATTCTTCTAATTAAAATTACACTTTTCGTATCTCGTTTAGTACTCTGTGATCGAAACTATTCCCCCAAAGATGTACAATGCCAAAATCAAGTTTAGTATTATACAATACTAGCTTTTTCGCCCGCGCTTCGCGCGGGCTCAAAACCTAGTTCAAAATATTTTCCACCCTTTTTTCGAAACCATGTAATATTTTCGTTTGATTTGCCTTTACCCTATCTACGCAAGAACCCGCTATTTTTAGATAAGCCTACATTAAACTATTGTACCCAGCGTTTGTCGATATCATTAGCCTTATCACATTTCTTTTTCCATGTAACATTCTTGCGATAACTGTATCCCAGCGTAAACTCTAGAAAGGCTATGCGTGAGCGATCTCACCGTGTGCGATCTACAAACACATATAAACACAACTTCAAGTAAATTCGGTTAATAATTCTTGACAAATGATTAAAGATATGTTGAACGGATTATCTCTTTCAAAAGGCAGTATATTAAAAATAATTAGAGAAGACGCGATGTTGGTGTAAAAGGTGTTTATTCGTATCTATTGATCGATACATATCAGGAAAACGTAACATTGTTGAAAGAACGGAATGTAGGGAGTACGGGAATTTTATAGCATTTAGGATAATTTACACAAAGATAAGTATTAATTAAAAAAATTATCGTGGGCAATAGCCTGTATATGTATCACATAAAAACAGCCTTTTTTTCTACGTCAACTTAATTCTAAATATATTTCTTATCAAAATATTTTTTTTCCGCGGTAGTCAGTTATAATCAAAACATTTAAAATATTTTTGTAAAAAGTAAAATAGCAATGTAATGCTTCTACTAATAGCTTCTACTAATAGCAATGTAATAATGCTTGTAATAGCTTATCAGTGTATACATGTATGTCTTTTGATTTGACAAATTTTTAATCAATAATCTTTTTAATTTTTAATAACGTGGTAAAGTCACGTGAAACTGTTTAAGGGGGGAACCCACCCCTGAAATTTAAAAAAATCGATGAATTTGTAATCAATGTTCTTTAATATGACGAGTCGTATAAAATTTTTTAAGTATAAGCAACAAAAAAATGTATTAATTTGAAAATGCAAGAATTCTTGCAATTGATAAGCTATTAGTTTACAACCCAGCAAACACGGGTATATAATTGTTATATTGTCGTGATAAAACGAAAATAACATGCAATATAACACACATGTAGTAGGTTACTCGTATATACACGTTAGTAGTAATTTCCTACTCATATACGAGGGTGGTCCGATAAGTACTTAGCCTACAAAAGAAAAACGAAAATTTTGGAAAAGTGACGATTTATTTTTCAACATAGTCTCCTTGTAGCTCGATACACTTGACCCAGCGATGCTCCAACTTCTTTAACCCGTCTGAAAAATACGTTTTGTCGAGGTCTGCAAAGTAGGCCTCCGTGGCGGCGATGACCTCCTCATTTGACTTAAATTTCTGCCCGGCGAGTGACTTTTTCAAGTTTGGAAACAAAAAGAAGTCGCACGGGGCCAAATCTGGAGAATACGGTGGGTGGGGCAGCAGTTCGTAGCGCAATTCGACCAATTTGGCCGTGGCGACGGCGGAGGTGTGAGCCGGCGCGTTGTCATGGTGGAAGAGCACTTTTTTCTTCGCCAAATGGGGCCGTTTTTTCTGCAATTCGGCGTCGAATCGGCCCAATAATTCGGCATAGTAGAGCCCTGTGATCGTTTTGCCCTTCTCCAGGTAGTCGATGTAGATCACACCTTGTGAATCTCAGAAAACCGTGGCCATCACCTTTCCGGCCGATAGGACAGTCTTCGCCTTCTTCGGAGCACGTTCGCCGGGTGAAGTCCACTGTTTCGACTGTTCCTTGGTTTCTGGTGTATACCAGTGGATCCATGTTTCGTCGACGGTCACGAAACGACGCAGAAACTCCTTCGAATTGCGCTTAAACAGCGTCAAACACTGCTGTGAAGTGGTCTCACGGTTGCGCTTGTTGTCCGGGGTGAGCAAACGCGGCACCCATCGCGCCAACAGCTTTCTCATGCCCAAAATTTCATGCAGGATATGACCCACGCGGTCTTTTGAGATGCCTACGGTCTCAGCTATCTCGCGTACCTTCAATTGGCGGTCTGCCAATATGAGATCGTGGATTTTTGTCACGTTATCCTCCGTGGTAGCCGTTTGCGGGGCACCTGGGCGTGGCTCATCAAAAACCGACGTGCGACCACGTTGAAACTCGTTAAACCAATTTTTGACGGTCGCCATCGAAGGAGAAGAGTCACCGTACACAGCATCCAAGCGCTCTTTGATTTCGCTGCGCGATTTCCCTTCCAAAAACAAGAATCGAATCACCGACCGATATTGCTCTTTTTCCATTTTTCTAAACTCCGCGAACACGCCCGCTCCCACAGGCAGTCAAAACGAAACTGCGAGTCCGATTCGGTTGAAATTTGGACAGTAGCCGTCTACGAGAATGTTCTACACGATAGTATATTTCTTTTGCGATTGCGGCACCATTGGGCGGTGAGGCTAAGTACTTGTCGGACCACCCTCGTATGTTGCAGGTATATAACATTAATGTAACACGTCGATAACATGTTACATAATGGTTATACAACTATAATGTAAATTATAGGATCGTGTTATATAGCTTTTATATTACTGGTAGTAATAATTAACGTATTAAATTGAGAATAAAAATTTTAACTGTTTCATACTTATTACAAACTAGCTTTTTCGCCCGCGCTTCGCGCGGGCTCAAAACCTAGTTCAAAATATTTTCCACCCTTTTTTCGAAACCATGTAATATTTTCGTTTGATTTGCCTTTACCCTATCTACGCAAGAAATAGAACTCTTTTTTAATAAATACCCCTCTCCTCCGTTTGCGCTCCTCCGATTCCCGTCCGTTTTCGCCAACTCTCTCCACGTGTTTCCTAAGACATACAATACCCTATTCTTCTCTAAAACATTCTACTCTCCTTTTTTTAAATTTCCTTTTTTATGATGCGCTATCATTTCCTCATCACCTTGCGGTAGATAGCATGGTGCGTTTTTTTTATAGTGGTTTTCCCAATAGGCCTAATCCACTCTTATAATAGTTGTATAGATTCCTGAATTTTTCGCCTTCTGCGCACTCATTTACTCATACATCAAAATTAATTTCCTTTTATCTCATCCGAATAGATTTATGTTATATTATTTTTCTAATTTTTTTCCCTTGATTTATCTACCCTATTATACACCCGGCAATTACCAGATATTCTTTATGTATTAATCTTTTTTCACAATACCTCTGGATAAATTATATTTTTTGTTTTATCACATTCTGGTATCAATATAAATTGATTTTCCCCATTTCCTGTTCTTGATAAACCTACATATAATTGTCCATGCGAAAAACAATCCCTACGCAAATCTATCCCAATATATTTAAATGTTTGACCCTCAAATAATAACCCCAATTCATTTATATCTCAAAACATCAAATAATATTCATCAGCGTTCTATTTCGAGCGTAGCTAGGGCTAAGGCAAATCGATCGATAATATTACATGGTTTCGACGAACGGTGTACAGTATTATATGTCTCATTCGATTTTTTTTATAGCGCGTGTGTATTTTTTTTTAAATCTTATTCAATGTTATCTTTTTAAATTTTATTGTTATAAATCTATTCTCCTCGCGCGTAAGTATTCAATGTATAAAATCTATCCTATGCGCTATGTATAAAATCTATCCTATGCGCTGTAGATGTTATAAATCTATTCTCCTCGCGCGTAAGTATTCAATGTATAAAATCTATCCTATGCGCTATGTATAAAATCTATCCTATGCGCTGTAGAAATGGGGGCTAAAGATCATTTGCGCATTCATTGTCCGTGAAGATTTTAGTGCCAAAAGTTTGATTGTAATAATTTTTTTTATTGCGAATTATACATGTTCTTCAAGCATTTTTTGAAAAAAAATTTTTTTTTCATGCGCGTGTGTATTTTTTATTATATTTTATTCAATGTATAAAATGTATCCTATGCGCTGTCGACAAGGGAGCTAAGGATCCTTTGCGCATGCGCAGTCCGTATGCGCAAAGGACCATTTGCGCATGCGCAGTCCACAGTGCGTGACCATTTGCGCATGCGCAAACACCAAAGGTGGGCAATGTCTATAATATATAGCCTAAAACACTCCCGAGATGATAAGGAAACATGTGTTAAAATTTCAATTCAATCGGTCGATTGGTTTCGGAGATTTGCGGACACAAACAATCAAACCGACAAACTCTCTCTCTTTATAATAGTAGTATAGATTATTACGATGTCATATATAACAATACAATAAAATTGATATTGCTCTTATCAGTAAAACATGGTTTCATCCGAACACACATTTGAGCTTTCCAGATTATGATCTTGTGATTCTAATTGAATTGCTGCTGGCGGTCTAGCGGTTATAATTAATAAGTCCATTAAATATGTTACTCTGCTTCCTTGCAATATGCAGGGCTGTGAAATGCTTCTGGTGAAGATTATTCTCGGGGTATATTACAGTATATTATAGTATATTTATCTTGCATCGTTTAAATGTCACTACTTTCCTGAAGTTTAAAAAAATGATTGTAAATTTCCTTAAATCGGCAATATCAGAATCTTTTCTTTTTCGATCAATTATTGATTTACTAAGCACGTTTATGGTAATAAGGTATTTGAAAGAATTATTCTTCATCAAATAAACTCACATTTGACAGCCAACAAGATGATTATTAATGAACAGTTTAGATTTCACTTTTGCCATTTCACAGTTTTGCAGTTGCTCTGCGTTTCGGAGTTCTTTGTTATAAGAATTAATAAGAATCAGAACTGTTGGGTTTTCTATGGGATATGGATCGGTAATGGCGAGAGTGTATGATCATTATCAGTCTTCCTATTTTTTTAATTAAAATTATTTGTGGCTATCTCGTAAGGCAATCATTTATGGTTAATTTTCAGGGCAAATTTTCCACTTCTTATGAGTTACTATCTAGTATGCTTCAGATATCTATTCTGGGTTTGATGTTGTTCGATATTTATATTGACGATATATCTAAAGTACTAGCCTTGTACTTATACGAATAATACGGCTATTTATATCCTCTTGAAGTGCATCTCT
>NW_011965018.1:0-2520 GCF_000949405.1 Vollenhovia emeryi
TCTCGTGAGATGCAGTTTATAAGATATCACATGTAATGAAATGTTTCCCATCTCTCCTGACTGAAGCCTAATCTAGAATGTGCCCTCTGCGCCAAGAAGCATTCTACAAACAAATCGAAACGCCTGAAAACTTGGTTGACGACGTACGATAATGTACAGCATACAATTGAACTTGCGAATCTCTCAAACGTATTCATCGACTACAAAATAGAATGTTTCTAGATGCACGGAACACGTTGTAGGGTACACTTTAGGGCAAACGGAGATGTGCGTCTCCACCTTCTGTTGTTGTCTCGCGCCTCGCGACCGTCCCTGCTCTCCCGATCCCTCCGGTTGTCATTCTTATCGCTCCTCCTGTCACTGCTGTCGTCCGACGTCTCCCGCACCACCGGGGGCTGATTCTTATTCGTACTGAACTCCAGGGGCGAGTCGTTCATGCCGGGCAGTGGTATGGGCGGCGGTGGCATCGGTGGGAAACCTTGACCCGCTAATTCCATAAAGCTCTGTGGTCCCGCGATAGGGCCCAGCGGACCTATTGGTCCCATGCCTGCGAATTGCATACCATTAGCGAGAGGGACGGCGTCGACGGGGCGACCCGGTCAAAAATCACTTGTCGACGTACAATGTCGTTTCGACGCCGATCGACGAGTCATTTCTGACTGGGGACGGACGCAGGGGATCGATTCCGAGGGCGAATGGAGTGAAGATTAGAGAGAGAGAGAGAGTGTGTGTGTGTGTGAGGTTGATCATTGCTCACCCATGGGCGGCATAGCGGTTGCCGGCACCCCGGGGAAGTTGTAGGCCATCTCTCGCGTGATGACTTCCGAGTCGTGGCAACGGGAAGCGAGAGACGGCGGAAGTAAACACACCGCTCCTCGAGGTACTCCGCTCGTCGTCGCCGAGGTCGCGGAGATGGCGGCGACGGATATACAGGGTGGCCTATAATCGGACGCGATTATGCGGCTGAGGCGGTAGTCGCAGTACCAGGACGAGAGCGAGAGATGGCGTCACCGGCCGGCCGCGTCGCCCGCGATCGCTGATAATCGCCACGTGCTTATTTCGTATCACGTATTGGGCAATGCATCATTTGATATTACTAGAACAACGCAAAGCGCGCGCTTCGCGCGCGCCATTGTTCATCTTGTATAAAAAATATAATAAAATAATAAAACAAATAATAAATAATAAATGAATAAAAATAAATTATGTAATTATATATAAAAATATAGATACCTATATTATTCTGAAAAAGTAATAATTACTTTATAAATTAAATATAATAATTACCGCTTAACACCCAGCTGTGAAGTTAGCTCCCCATTATTTAAAAATTTAACTTTTTTTACGAGTTCCCTATAGATTTACAATAGTTCCAGAGTTCTTGATGGGTTTAAGAAATAGTTCTGCCCATTAAGAGAATGCTAATTGTCACGTAATTCTACTGTATGTTGGTCCATAGTATGAGGTATGCTGTAAACAGTATTGAACTTATTATCTTCCGACCTGCGCATATATGTATACAGCACGATTTAAGAATGTTGAAAATGACAGAACTAATTAATATTTTAAATAATACAAGCAAGCGTATTATTCAGTTATTACGTCAAAGCTGTAATTGTTATAAATCTGTCGACCAGTAAATACTATCAATATTTATGTTAAATATATATCTAATTATAGTTAATTAGATCTACAGAGAGAATTTTTTAAATATCTTAACAGGAATCTAATGCTGACGTATCTCGAATTATAAATCACTTTGACAGAAGAAGGTGTTAGAATCAATGTTTAACTGTGGCGATCGTAGCGCAGAGGATTGTGCGCTGGTCTAGTAATCCGGAGACCCGGGTTCAAAACCAAGCAAAACATTGTTGGTTTTTCGTTCGATCCATTGACAGTGGTTCGATCGCCATAGAGAAGTGAATATAGAGAGAGGTGTTATAAGAGGTTTGGGCACGTTCCTTTAAAAACGCCTTGTAACCCTAAGGGGAATCAATAAAATGTATCTGCATGTAAATATAATTACTCTTCAGCAGTACATTGGGACGCCGCAACTGGCGTCAAATACACGGTCTCTACTTACAGTAGAATAAAAAGTGTGATAATAAGTTAAAATACTGTTTACAGCGTACCTTATACAGGGGAATATAGAGAAGATTGTGCATTTATCAACCCCGAACCTCAGCCATCAAATAATCCGGCGGAATCTCTATATAGGCTTCCGGCTAGAGATTCCGCCGGATTATTTGATGGCTGAGGTTTCGGGGTTGATAAATGCACAATCTTCTCTATATTCCCCTGTATAAGGTACGCTGTAAACAGTATTTAACTTATTATCACACTTTTTATTCTACTGTAAGTAGAGACCGTGTATTTGACGCCAGTATAAGGTACACTGAGAAAAATTTTCATCGGATAAACCAATTAAATAGTATGTCCGATGGTTAATTTTTCCGATTACGTTTTCCGATTAAATTATGGATATATCCGATGAAATTTATCCGATGAAATGCAATTACC
>NW_011965018.1:3802-5472 GCF_000949405.1 Vollenhovia emeryi
ATCACCGAAATTTTCTCTCTATTTCGGCCGAAACCGAAATCAAGCCGAAATCTGGATTTTAGGCCGAAAATGGCCGAAACCGAAACCGAAACCGAAATTTCGGTCGGACTCTACCACTAAGTAATCCGGCCGAATCTCTAGCCGCATGCCTGACAGAAACAGGGCATGGTACTTTAGAAGAATTACTAAATGAGACAGAAGTTGCGGGGTGCTCTCATTGGCATGCTCAAGAGTAATTATACTTACATATTGCTTAAATTATACAAAGAATACTTACAAGTTAGACATTAATTCTAACACCTTCTTTTGTCAAAGTGATTTATAATTCGAGATACGTCAGCATTAGATTCAATCTGACTAAAAATTACGTACCAGCCGATATATGGTGTGTATATCGTGACTCAGGAGAACTCGATTCAATTTTTCTTTTACTTCAGTCGTACAATACGTTTGATACGTTGTGCATCTGACAACATATCAACCGACGGATTCAACTGATAGTAAGACACTCGGTACCGAACAGGTCGAATTGAATGTAACATTTGCATGGTAGCATCAGCGAATTCCATAAGGTGTTCTTTTTTATCAACGTACCTAGCAAATAAACTGCAGCGATCCATTCTCAATTGTGTCTGCTTAAAAAGTTAGAAATTGATGAACAGATAGAATTCGTGGTTCTCTTACGATCTATGTGAGACATAATGGCTCTGCTCGCATCTCTACCGGCCTCTTGATAGATTCTCATTATTTCCATAGGCGCAGATGCGTCCCTTCCAGGATGAAAGCTCACGGAGCAACTTAATTGAGCTTGGATCTCGCCAGTCGCGCAAATGACACGTTTTTCAAAATCTAGTTCGAAAGTTTTATAATCTTTTAGTATACTACATGTTTAATTTTAACATAATAATGTACTTCTTATCATTGGTACAAACACTTTCCCGAGTATACTAAATAGAATTATGATTTACGAATAAGCATTTGTAATTACGAAAAGAATTTGGCAACTTATTGAAGTTAGCGCATGACTGTGCGCATACCTTCAATCGGCCAAGTACTGCGGACTTCCCCCAGTTCCCCCCGATAAATCCTGCCTTTACACCGGGATACTATGTACAACCCTCTTCCAACTCTTGATCGTGCATCAGGTTGTACATATATTCCTTCTTTGGTCATACTCGTATAGCATTTTGCGTGCTCGCGACGTAATATCTTATTATGTTGCGTAATTATGTAATGAGTAATGACATTACATTCTTATTATTCTTAATTATATAGATAGAATAGTATTATAGATAACAATAACATTATTATTATTGCATGTAGTAAGATATATCAGTTCCAGCAATCACGTTAACTCCGGAGGACTGGCTAACGTTCGTCAAGCAAAATGTGCGTTTTGTAGTGATCTGTCATACGGAACCTATATTAAAAATTGAAATTTTGAAGTCGAATATCTCAAATTTTCATCCCGCTATGAATGTTGCGCTTGCGACCACGTATAGGGGATACTTAAATTCACATATGGTGCAAAGTACAAAGAAATTCTAAGAAAAGTGATTTTTGAGAGAACGTCCTTAATGTATCAGGAACTCTAGAACTATTAGAAAGGAAGTCGGATCTCTCAACAATTAATGATTTTCCACGAAATGAGATGCCAGCTTCACACACAC
>NW_011965019.1:0-5476 GCF_000949405.1 Vollenhovia emeryi
CTCGGCTGTAGCGCGCGTTCCAGTTAGTATATATTTCAGTGGTCGCCGCTCCCGCGTCTCGCGTCCGCAGCCCTCGCCTGGCAATATCGATCGCCGTGCGGTCACATCTCGCCACGCGCTTGAATTGGACAGTGGGCAGGCAAAACGATTTTTGATAATTAATTACTCGTTAACTATTGCGAAAATTGCAAATGGTTCAGGACTTTTCTGTTCATCTCGATCCGTTCTACCTTCTCACGAGCTCTGGCAGAATTGTTGTGACTCACCCTGTATATGGTATGTATACATATACACTATTGTTTTATCTGACAGAAGAGGTTATCTGGAAATTTTTGTGTGAGTAATAACCCACGTAGCACATAATATCACGTAATATATCAATAATATTATAATATTGCGGTAATATTACATATTGCAATGTAATATTACATTAATATTACTGATATGTTACATAGAAATACGAGGGCCATTTGAAAAGTTTCCGACCTTTTTAAGAAAAACACATATTTCAAAGCAAAACAAAATTTATTTCTCGACGTAGTCTCCCTGCAACTCGATACATTTAGTCTAACGTTTCTCCCATCCTTTTAAACCGTCAGAAAAAAATTGGTTGTCTAAACTTGAAAAATACTGGTTTACAGCGTTTTCCACCTCAGCATTTGACTTATATTTTTTTCTCCCGAGAAATTTTTTCAAATTAAGAAACAGGAAAAAGTCGCTGGGAGCTAGATCTGGCGAATAGGGTGGGTGCGGAAGCAATTCAAACTTCAATTCGTTCAATTTTGACATTGCGACCATGCACGTGTGAACCCGAGCGTTATCCTGGTGAAACAGGATTTTTTTCTTGACCAAATGCGGACGTTTTTCTTAATTGTGGCCTTCAATTTATCCAGCAATGCAGCCTAGTACCTATAACTGTCCGTTGATTGTTTCACCCTTTGCAAGCCCCCACAGCACCGAAATATTTCAGAAAGCTCTCAAAAAGCTGTCAATGAAATATGAAACCTTTCAAAAAAATATTTCAGACATGTTTCAGATACATGAAATGTCCGCGTAGATGAGATATCATAAATGTTTCTGAAATATTTCTGAAATGCTTCAGAAATATCTCTTAAATGCTTCGGAAATATTTCTGAAATGCGTCGAAAATATTTCTGAAATGTGTCGGAAATATTTCTGAAATGCTTCAGATATATCTCTTAAATGCTTCGGAAGTATCTCTTAAATGCTTCAGAAATATTTCTGAATGATTTCTATATTGCATTTCAATATTAATTTCCAAGTTATATGTTGGATAGTTCTCAATAATATAGTTTTAGAGATTACGTACGAAATGTTTCTCTAAAATGTTTCGTAATATTTCTGAGAAATAGAAAGTACATTTATAGAAATAGAAAAATAGAAACATTTCAGAGAAATATTTCGTAATATTTCTGAAATATTTCAGTGAGAAGGATCATAAATGATTTCGATGAAACAGAAATAATTCTAAATGATTTCTATCTTACATTTCACTATTAATTTCCAAGTTATATGTTGGATAGCTTTCATAACATATGTTTTAGAGATTACGTACGAAATATTTCTCTGAAATGTTTTGTAATATTTCTGAAATATTTCAGTGAGAAGGATCATAAATGATTTCGATAAAACGTTTCAGAAATACTTCTGAATGATTTCAATGTTACATTTCAATATTAATTTCCAAGGTAATCTTTAGAAAGCTTTCAATGACATGTGATTTTGATGAAACGTTTCAAAGATATTTCTGAATGATTTCAATTTTACATTTCAATATTAATTTCCAAGTTATCTTTCGGAAAGCTTTCTGAAACTTGTTTTGCTGTGTGGGAGGTAATCGATAAGATTAGAAGATAAGAAATTATTCCACGGCTATCCTAAAAAACTGTCGCCATCACTTTTCCTGCAGAGAGAACGACCTTTGCCTTCTTCGGAGTTGGTTCCCCCACCGCAATCCACTGCATTGACTGTTGTTTGGTCTCAGGCGTATGGTGGTGTACCCAGGTTTCATCGACGGTTATCATTCGCCGCAAAAATTCCGCTGGATTTTTTTGATACAGGCTAAGACACTCGCGCGACATGTCCATCCGTATGCGCTTTTGATCGATAGTCAACAAGCGCGGCACCCAGCGCGCGGATAATTTTCGCATATCCAAATCTTGATGTAAAATCTTGTGCACCCGTTCAGATGATATCCCACAAGCCTCAGCAATCCTTAACAGTCAATCGACGATCTTCCATCACAGTTTGATGCACTAAATCGATCATTTCGTCACTTGTAGCGGTTTTCGGGCGCCCGGAACGTTCCTCGTCTAAAATGCTCGTACGACCACGTTTGTATTCGGCCACCCAATGTTTGACCGTTGTAAATGAAGGGAGGCTTCACCGTATACAGAGTCTAACTCATCTTTTATTTCCTGAGTCTTTTTCCCTTTTAAATAAAGGAATTTTATCACTGCGCGATATTCGATTTTCTCCCCCAGATAGCAAAGCGTTCCTTGGCATAAGAAAAGAAATAGTTGTTTGGCACAAATTTTCCTTCCGTTGCATCATGTTGCTATAATCGGGACAATAGAAATTTTGTTTAGGGCAACTTAAAGCTGGCATTATGCGGACAACGGTTGTCTAGCAAACGAGTGGAAACGCTGTAGCACACTTATTGCCATAAAAGTTGCCACAATCTGTTGGAAACCGTTCTCGTAAAATATTTTGTCCTCATTTCAGTCAACTGAATGGAGCAATATGTTGACACCTATGAATCGAATAATTAATACAGGACGTCCACAAAGGTTGTGGCCAAACTTATGCATATTTAATGTGGTCGAGTAGGTGAAAAAGTTCATATAAGCTTATGTCCGAAAATGCTGTATTAAAAAGTTATAAACTTTCAAATATATAGCATCATTTTTCAATAAATGCTTTATTATTGTAAACGTTATTACATTCAAATATAGCACCAAGAAAATTTTCAATATAATGTATTTGGTGCTTTGAATGTTTATAATTTTTTAATAAAAAATATTTTCGAATAAGTTTATATGAACTAATCTTTCATCTACTAAACCTTACGAGCTCGATACGAGTCTTTGTCTCGACAAGTCGTTCGAGAATCTTTTCTCACGGTGACCGTTGGCCGGGAAGGCCGACTCTCAATTTACCTTCGTCGAGACAAAGACTCGTGTCATCAACAAAAACGAGCATCGCTCGGCATAAACAATTGAGCGATTTCAGCTTGGTCGTTGTCTCTCACGATCAACGCCGCAAGCGTGCGCAGCTTGCCGAGCCATTCGCGACGCCAATCAGCTGTGCCGGTTGACACTCCGCGCATGCCAAATGCGCGCGATAACGCTCAGGGGGCCCAATCACTCCCTACGCCCGGAGATCACCTTGCAAAACTTGAACTTTTCAGGAGATGATTGGGCCGCGCTCGCCAAAAGCCAGATCGAGGCTCGCTATAAATTCGAGAAACGAAAAAGACCGAACGTCTTTGTCTCCGAGTGTCACAACGAGCAAACGGTGTTATTCGATAGCGGTAGCGAGAGTATAGCGAGAGTATAGCGAGAACTCAGTGAGCTTGAGTTTCCTGCGGGAAAAATCCGGCCCGCGCGCAATCGCGATTCCGTTCGGGAGTTCGTGCTGCAAAGTAGAGAATTTTGTACGTTAGTTTGTGTTTTGTTACATTGTGTGACGAAGAATAAATTGTGACTTTGTTTTACGTGCTCGAGTGTGGTTCAATTGAATCCCCTTGCGCTCCAGACTTCCTTGTGGCGCTCGCGAACAGTGTTAAGTACATCATTCGGATATTTTTGTAAAGCGGGACTTGTGAATCGCGAGAAAAGGTACAGAAAATTAAATTCTCAATTTCTTTTTTAGATGATGGCCGTATCGAATCCCTTTGGAAAGAGCTAATAATAAGAAGAGGATCTTCGGCCTGGACCAACGTCGTGATTACATTGTCTAGTACAACAATAGGGAAAAGAACTTGTGTTCATCAATTGCACCAGCTACTACTTGAAAAGTACTTTGAAGAAATTCGACACAGTATGATGCCGCGGCAGTAAGTACAAACATATTATACATACATTATAATTTGTATTTAAAAAATTGAAAGTTGCCAATTTTCTTTTGACAACCGTAACTGCAAAATATGTAAAAAGGAAGTATGTACATACATCTTTTTCCCTCTACATTATAATTTTTTCTCCATTAGAAGAAAGAAGATAAACACTGAATTAGTACACTGATGTGTTCAGCTATAAAGAATAGATCATTAGATGACTAGACTGCGTCTGCTGATGCGGTCGCTTATATGTCTGGCCGCCGTGATTGTACTTTTCAACTAGTAGTCACCATCCTTTGCAACGTTTTGTAGAATGGATCTTAGTTGCACTTTGCAACACATATCCTTACGTAACTCTAAAATGTGTATTGAATATGGTTTAGTTGTGTATTTTAAAACTACTTTCTTTGCATATATTGCGTGTGTGTGCGTGTGTGTGTTCTTCTATTTCAAAATAAATCTCATTTGTCTTTAATATTTCTTCAACATATCTTTCACTATGATAGAAAAGATCACAGCAAGAAAGATTATGTGCTTTACTTTAGTGCATATTTTAAAATAGTTTATGTAATTTTAATTTTGTTAGTATATACACTTTTTAATATTGTTAGTATATTGTTAGTATATACACATGTGCAGACACTTGGTTTTTCTTTTAAAAGATAAGGTCATTTTGACTGTCTTTAACCGGAGGTACCCTTTCACTGCATACTAAAATCACGTTGTATGTTAATTGTTGCATGTTAGTCACTTATCATAGTAGTTACTTGTTTTAATATTTTGGTGAATAACAGATCTGAATGTAACAATTCAATAATGAAACGAATCCAGTTGGAATCCAACAATTCGCGCTACTACAAGCCTCTTCATGCAGTATCGAAAAGGCAGCAAAAATTAAGATTACTTCGCCAGAAACAAGCAATAAAAAACGCAATTGGTGTGACAAAATCACTTTCGATAAATGGCAGTCCGATTTGCCCTGTAATCACTTCGCGTGCTAACTTGACTGAAAAAATAGAACCTCAAAAATTTACAGACTTTAACATAAATTACTTTGTATAAGATACGCTTGCTCCGTTTGCACAACTTTCTCCAAATAAAGAATCACATTCATGTACAGACAACGAAGATAGGTTACCGTTAGAAGTTATGCCTAGACATGATGAAGCAATGACTTTTCAGAAGAACTTGGCAACTATTTTAGTCGATGCAAATCACGTTCTTGGTAACCGTATTTTAACTGTTCTGAGAACTCATAAATGCTTCACATTTTTACCTAAAGATATCCGAACACTGCTTTGTACACCACAAATTCGCCCAATTTTACATAAAATTGAGCCAGGAGAATATTTACATTTTGGAGTAAAAATATGCCTAGCTCGTATTCTTGAACAG
>NW_011965020.1:0-5478 GCF_000949405.1 Vollenhovia emeryi
AACAAACAATGAGCGACGGGAATGGGCAATGACCTTGACCTCCTTGGGGGGCAAGGTCAACATCAAGGTCAAACGGAAGTTGATTGGCGGGTGCTATGTAAGGGTAAATATTTACCCAAAATTTTGCTCTAGGCCCTGCTTTAGGTATAAGTGCTATTAAATCTTTCGCTTGTAAACAAAGAAGAGCTTCGTAATCAACTTCTTGGTCTAAAAAACATTGTATGCAATAATTAGCAATAATTTTCGCATGTATATAATGTCAAATTACTTTGATGCTTTTTCATATATTTTAAATAACAAAATTAGAAATAATGAGGCATGGTTCAATAAAATATTAACAAAAACTGAATTAATAAACATTTTAAATTAATACACTGAAATTAAGAATAGGAAAAATAATCTACATCAGGTTTAATATAAAGCCCGATCTCCAGTGAGCTGTTGATCGTTAGTCGAAGTTGGAACTATATGTCAGACCTTCTTTCATCTAAAGAGAAAAAGATCGATATGTAATTCCGACTTTTGAGTAAAGGGCTACCGCACAAGCTTTTCCATAACACGCGTTACGTTATGTTACGTTGAGTACTGAACGTAATCTTGGGACGGTATTCATAGTCAGAGCTTATATTTAAGATCATCTTTAGATTCTCCGTAACTAATTAAATGTTTCATACAGCATCTTAAGACGATCTTGAATATAAGATTTATGAATACCGTCCCTAGAACCGTACGTAACCTTGAACTTCAGTCAACGCACAAGATTATGTTCAGTACGTAACGTAACGTATTACGGAAAAGCTTGTGTGATGGCCCTAACGACTAACAAATTCATTACAGACCAGGCTTCATAAAGTATATTCCTGATGCATGTATGCTGCGGTAGTTACAAAGTATTATAATTATAGAAATCCAAATACTAACCTTTGAAAATTTCTAAATATTTTTCGAAATTCCACTGCCGAAGAAGAGACGAAGTTTTTTCATCAGCCATATCACGTTTCTTGACTCTTGCAGAGGATGGAAACGATCACGAACTGAACGGTCAACGGTCACGGACTAAACACGCATGAACACGCACGACATAATACAGCAGAACTGCTAGAGTGCCGTGCGACTACGATCAGAATTCTGGTTGCGCGCTCTTTTGTTTTTACGTTTTGTCCAGACGTTTTATAGATCCAACCAGAAAAGACTAACCAAATCCTTATAGTAACATCTACCAAATGTTCTAGTTATACACTTTCGAGTCCTATTGTGATAACCAGAAATTCTACTTCATTTAACCAGAATGCATTCTATCATACACGTCTTGTTGATAGAACCAAACTATTTTTCTAAGTGCACGTATAATAAGTAAAAAGATTCCACAATTTTCAACTCTTTCTTAAATGTATTTTATATGATAACGGCAGCTATAAATATGTTATTTGAAGGTTCTTCAGTATTTTCATTATCACTTGTGACGCGCATTTTCTCCCGGGCTCGTCCTCTCCGGGGATCACGCGTCCCAAACTGTTGGTTTTACAAGTTCATTTTCATTTTTTATTTTTCGCCGGTACTGCGCGCCGATCGGCACGCCGAAGGTTGTGCGTCGTGGTCTCGCCTCTAGAGGTGCCGGATGGTACTGTTTCAACCGTTATCACCTCAGAAGCCTCCGGGTAGTGGGTTGTTCCAACGAGGCTGTCCTGTTCTCGGGCACTCGCACCAGAACGTTTGAAGGGCGAGACCGGCGACTGGCCTCAATGTCCACCTCATCCAACGCTCGCCGGGCGGATGACGGATGCACGGGCGCTGGTCCGGTCTGGCTCCTCGCAGTCGTACTTCGCGAGGTACAGTGAGTTCGTCCTGGGGTGCTCCGACGAACGGTTCTCGCTGATCGGCTCGGCCAACACTGAGTTTAACCTTTTGGCGGAACTGCGACTCCATCAAAGGAGTTTGTCGCGCGATGGACTGCGGTTGATTTCGAACTTTAATTCTCGCGTCGAGATGCTCGCTACCGCACCGCTCGCTCGTCAGGCTGTGACTCTCATTGCCCTGGTTCTCTGGACCCTGGAGTCCCGCTCGCGACATGTGGGGAACGCCAATCAGGATTCGATACTACATATCGCCTGATTTTCGCTCGCCCGTATTCGCGGGATCGTGTTAGGTTTTCTGTTGAGTAGCCAACGTTTCACGTGGCTTTCTCATGATCGCTAAGTTACAGGTATCATGCGGATTGCTTGCCGTGTTTAGGTTCCTACAGTGTGTTTGCCTTCTCGAAGCTCGAAGCCTCGAGAAGAAGAAAATATTATGGAATTTAAATTAACTGAGAAATTGTTCGAACACCCGCTGGCAATCCGCAACACAAACGAATAGTTTTACCCTCGAGTCCGGCCTCGAGCCTCTCGGCGAGCACGCGCAAAAGTTGGGCGCCAGGTACGGTATTCCCGTACCGCCTGAGATCCGATACGAGATCGCGCTCGCGGAAATCGAGGCCGGTCCCACCGGCACTATCCCGGGTAGTCAGCCTTCTCAGCTGGATTCGCTAGAATGTTGGTGGTTCGGAGGAGGAGGCGCGATTAGAGCAACAAAAAAAATATCATAAAAAAATCGATGCTTTATTGCATTCTCATTGTTCTAACATCTAATGTAACACGCGAAAGTCGACTACTTACATAGGATAAGCGACGGTTGAACGCGAGATCCGACGCCGTACGAACAATTTAACGCGAGACGAGACGATACGACGCGAGACACAATCACATAGCGCGAATAACATCTGAACGCGAAATCTGGCCGCAGGCCGCGAAAACGAAGACGATACAATAATGAGGAACCGACAAAAGACGTATGACACCGCGATAAACTATCCCTTCACGCCGGGATACGTCCATTACGCGAACGAAAATTCGAGGCGTAACATCGCCTAAAGGAAAAGACCGAACGCGAACCTACGGTACCCGTTATAACGAGAGACCCGCTTGTCTGTGGTGGGACGGGATTGCGGATAGGATCCTCGCGATGGATCCGCTATTAGTCACCGGGATAGGCAGCCACCCGTTTTCTCTACTTATGAGCCTTCCGTTAGTCGGCTCTTATTAATCCGCTACCCCCCTATTTCTGAAACGCGGACGGGTGTCTGCCTTCCCGGGAAATGCTAAATTCTGGCCTGCGCCTGGTCTCGAAGGCCACAGGTCGTCGTCCCTCGGCTCCGGGGCTCGTCGCTCGGCTCCGGGGCTAGTCGCTCGGGGCCGGTCCCTGGGATCGCTCCTCTCGGTTCTCCGCCTCGCACCACAGTGACTCCCCGGGAGGTCGTGAGCCCTTATCTGGATCCTCACTCTCCCCTCTCGGGACTACCCCCAGCGGTCGCCGCCCCGCACTCGCCCCTTTTTGACGGTCCTGGCGGGCCCCGCTGTACGGGCCGTTTCCCGGAACGAATCGCCCCCGGCTGGCCAGGCCGCGGGGCATCCAACCGGCGCTTGCCGCTCCTGGGCGCGGGCCTCGTCTCTCGCTCGGCCGTAGCGAGGACGGCCCTCCTGGTTGGCGGCAGCTTAGAGGCGCCTTCCTGGCACCTTTTCCTCTGCCTTCGTCTTGGAGGAGGCGGGTCCGGCGCCACCGGGGTGTCTCCTCTCGTGACCTCAGATGGAGCGTCCGCTTCGACTCTGCCATCGCCTCCGCTCCCCAGCCATCTCGCGACTCCGTCTCTCTTTTCTTGAGCCGCTATCGGACCAACCGCTCAGCCAACCTAGCTCAAACTCAGCGCCATTCGGCGTCATTAGTATATATTTCGCGGGTATCTAAGGTCCTACAGGGATCGCATTCCCTCCTACCCCGAGGGTGCGACCCCAGGTTCCCCACTCGGCCGGGCCTCGGCCCTTGTGACGGAGCCTTTACTAGGCGTCACGTCACACACTTGAATCAGATACCAATAGCTCTGATTCTTCTCTACTCCAATATGGCATTAAATAACATTTTTGTTTAACGTCGTCTATCGATATAACTTCATATTTGCTATACAAGTTTGAACATTTATATATGCCAAGGCATGTAGATAATATGCCAATATCGTAAAAAGCATTTACAGTTTTAAATTTTTTAATGATAAAATAGTACATATTGTACTGTGTTTTCAAAATATTATACACAACACAAATAGAAGAATCATTCAATATGCAACATTTATCTCCATCAAAATCAATGCCTATAAACATATTCTTCATTTGCATTTTACGATATTGCATATAAACGAAGCCAAGTTCGGGCAGGATTGGGTCGTTATCATGTAATACTGAAACTTTTATCGTATGTTCAGTGTTAGGAACAACTTGCTCTAATTGTTCCATTTCAGCTAATCTAAGGGCTATTTGTTGGAGAGGCAAAGAAGGCTTACGATATATTTTTCTAAAAAATGCCACATCATTTTCATATTTAAATGCTGAAAATGAGTCAAGTGGGCCAAAACGTTCAACATCTGGTACAAAATGTAGTAATGCATGCACATTATATGATATGAAGGATAATTTGTAGAACTGTGGACATTTGTCAACAAATTCTTTTAATGCTATTTCAGCAAAACGTTGATAAATTGTGGAACTATTATTCTGACTAATGGAACGCAATGCTGCATGAAATAACAAATAATGAAGATATCCGTCGTTCGGAAGAATGCCATACATGACTACAGGGCCAGTATACAATGCAAATTGACGAAATTCTGTTGCCTTGTAATCATTAAAATCTTTGAGACATCTAGGTTTTCGATTGAATTCTCTTGGGCAATATTTTGATAATATTTTCAATCTTTCTGAAATTAAATTAATGTCTCTTATACATAATTTCATGGTTTTCCCATATTTACCATTAATTATAGCTTCTAATATTTTTTTAACTCCCTCATATGCAATGTGCATGGCATCGCCAGGTACTTGTGATACAAAGCCCATGTGTAATTCAGATATTGCGCTAGAACCTTTATGATGATTTTTATCAAGCATTTGAGCGTATTCTTTGTCTGTTCGTAAACGCAATGTTGTACCAGGAAAAACAATTTGTTTCTCATATCGTTTTCCTATAATGTGGCACCTTGAGTAGGGTATATATGGGGTTTCTAACCCACTTTTTGGGAGGGGGTATGGCGGACCTAACCGCGGGGGAGGGGGAACCGAGCGGACCTAACCGCGGGGGAGGGGGGTATGGCGGACCTAACCGCGGGGGAGGGGGGTATGGCGGACCTAACCGCGGGGGAGGGGGGTACGGCGGCGGCCCTAATCGCGGGGGAGGGGGAACCGGGAGGACCTAACCGCGGGGGAGGGGGGGCACGGCGGTCCTATGGGCCCTACGCGGCGGCCCTAACCGTGGTGCGGGGGAGGGGAGGTCCGCGACGCTAGGCGGGCCGCGGTGGCGACTTTTATCACCGCGGGGCATTCCTCCGTGATGTGTGTTCTAATAGATCATGTTTACAAAAAACATTTGTGTTTTTACCCAAAAATTTTGACTGCG
>NW_011965021.1:0-5481 GCF_000949405.1 Vollenhovia emeryi
TGTATAGCGACTTTTTAGATAATGTTTTACCCATACTAATGGAAGATGTTCCACTTCAAACAAGAATGGATATGTGGTTTCAACACGATGGATGCCCAGCGCATTATTCACGAATATCTCAAGAAGTTTTGAATCGAAACTATCCGGGTCGATGGATTGGACGAGGAGGTCCTCAAAATTGGCCCGCACGTTCACCCGATTTGACTTCTGCCGATTTTTTCCTGTGGGGAAGGCTAAAAGAGAGAGTTTACATGGATGTACCAACAACCCCAGAAAATATGCAGCAGCGAATTATCAATGAATGTGCAAACATTAGCGCAGAGACACTTATAAATTTCGGATTGTCTTTCAGACACAGAGTTGCAATGTGCATTAGAAACAACGGACATCATTTCGAACATTTGCTTCAATGAAACACTTGTGAGAGGCAAGGGGACTCAGAGTAATCAAGCACCCCGAGATAGTGAGAGGCAAGGGGACTCACCAAAATCAAGAACCCCGAAGGGAACAAATTACTACTACGTCCACGTCGTTGTTCCTGGGTAAAGCTAAAAGTAGTCTAAGAATGCATTGCAGGAGGGTAGACGGTGTCACATGATAGCATTTTCAAAAATATCAAAAAATTTACTTTGATGTTCCTAATCTGTGTATTTTTTTGAGATATTACCATTTTTCAACAATTTTCAACTCATTTTCATTTTTGCCGATTACAGCGCCATCTATCATGAAACGAAAAAATGTCTCATACAAAAGTTACATATTTTTTCACGGAGAATCTAAATCTGCAATAAAAAATAGGGGTTTCTATTTAAAATTTCAAAGTCACCTCCCCTCCCGCCCCCGAGGGTGGTGCAGGGGGGTCGAGCTTTATGTTAATGGATGACCCTCTTCGTGGTGAACAAGTTTTATTGCAACTTTTTTTTAATCCGATTTGTATTTTTCCAAATATTCTGAAAAACAGTTTTAAATGCCTCACCCTGTATGTATGATTCGATATTTTTATTTCAAAGACATCGAAACACTAATAATATATTAAGTAAGTAATTATAAATAAAATATAAAAAGAATTATACATATCCATGTTATTATTTTTTTATATTGTAATTTTTTATGTTCATATTTTACCAAACAATACATAACAAAAAATAATGTCTAGTTTAAATATGTTATATTTCAACATTGCAATATTTTGTTTATTATTGCTCTAAACCTAAAATTTCAATGAAGTTATATTTTCAACTCTTATAAGTTTGAGTATATAATTCTTTAAAAATTCGATTTTATCACAAAAGTATTTAAAAACATTTCAAATTTTGTTTATTACAAAACTCAACAATAACTCTTTGCGATCAATTACTTTTCGAATACACAATATATGTATAAAATATAAATTTTTTTTTATGAATACAATTATGAATACAATAGTATCTAAAGAATCCCAAGAAATAAAATTTAATTTGGATTCGTAAATATACGTATGTATCTCAAATATTAAATGTTATTTTATTTATAAATTGCTTGCTATTAATTTAAATTAGCATAATTTTTGCAAATTTATCAATACTTACGCAGGTAATTCTCCCACGGCAGATCCACTACACATCAGGAAAAGTATGCGTGCAACATAAACAATATATTATACATTTTTAAGTAAATGTTTCTATAATCTATTATTTGAATGCAAAAATTATGAAATTTACGAAGGAGAGTTTGCTTATTGTCACCAGTAATGATTACAAATGAGACGGGAAACTAATAGTCAACCCAACGGGCTAATTATTTAATCGATTTATTACACAACGTTTCGACCCTATTTTTGGGGTCCTTTTCGAGTGATACTGCAAATCAACAATAATAATGCAGTTATGAACAATGTAGGTTAATAAATAAATAAAGAGGATTTAGTTAAGTAGTTAAAAGTTCAGTAACGCATCTGAGTCAATTATCGTCGTCGAATAAGACAGAGTCGAGTTATAAAATATATGTATACATGTGAGCATTGTGGTAGTTGGGCTCGAACTAATTTGTTAGTCATGTTTTGAGAACAATACAAGGTGAAGCGAACTAAACAGTCTTGATTACATAGTCATACATTACATTTAGGTTTTCAGTGTTTGTTTGTAAATTAATCGTGTTATCGGCCTTTTTAATAAAAAATATTTCGGCGATTTCTCTTTTTCTTCTAAGGCGCTCGCAATGTAATATTTTTGGTTCCGACCAATTAAACTCGTGATCATGTGATGCACGGTGTTTGCTGACTACGGAGTGGCAGCTTTCGTCTTTTTTATGTCATTTTTATGTTCTTTGATTCTGGTCAGAAGGTGTCATTTGGTTTTCCCAATGTAAGAGGCTTCACAATCATTGCAATTAATACGGTAGATGACTTCAGTTTTTTTCTCCCATTTACTTGATCTTTGCCTCTTTTGATAATTTTGTCTAATTTTTTAGGGACAGTGTAGATGGTATTTAAACCTGTTTTTTTTCAAATTTGTACTAATTTTGTCTGTCAGTCCTTTAATATAGGGGAGGATAATGCTTGTTTTTGGGTCAAAGATTTTTTATTGTTATTAGCGTTCGTGCAGTCAGAAGGTATGGTATCTCGTCTTTTTAATTCATTCAGTCTAGTGTTTACGTGTTTGTTAATTATTTTATTAGGGAAGGAATTGTTAATTAAAATTTTCTTAACAAGATCGATATTTTGTTTCCAGTATTTTTGTCAGAGAGTAAAATTGCGTGGTCAATTAAGTTAATAACAGTGTTAATTTTATATTTTAGTGGGTGGCTAGAGTAGTAATTAACGTATTGTCCAGAGAAAGTAGGTTTTTGGTACCAATTTGTCAAGATCTTGTTATTATCGTCTTCAATAAGTGTCACGTCAAGAAACGGGATGGAGTTATGTGATTCGGTTTCATAAGTGAATCTCAATCGTGGACGGTAATTGTTAAATATAGATAATTATCAACGTCAATGTTTTCTTGACCATACCTGGCAATTTTAATAATACAGAAAATTTATTGCAAAAAATATCTCCTAGCAGTGGCGTAGCTTGCCCTAGACGGGCCCTGTATCAAAACTTGTCGGGGGAGCCCTTCTACCCGACTGCGGCGAAGCCCAAATGGAGGGTAAAGATTTTTCACAAAAGAAACAAAAACGCTCGCATTGAATAAAATAAATATATATTGATTATAAGTAATTATTTACAATTAATGCTCCTAGGAGCCAAGTTAGCCAAACAATTCAAATATATACTTTTCTCGCCTTTTTTTCGGCAAACTTATTTATTAAATCATCCATAGCTGAAGACGATTTTAGTTTTTCGAGATTTTCTGCTTCTATAGACAGTACTGACAAGTCTGATAGCCGTTCTTGTCCCATAGAAGTCCTAAGATAATTTTTAATCAATTTTAATTTCGAAAAGCTTCTTTCAGCTGTTGCAGTTGTAACCGGAAGGGTAAAAAATAGGAAGCATGCTGTTATTACCTCCGGAAAACTGGATGCAAGGCTATTGAATTTTATCAGTAATAATTTCGTGAGTTCCTTAATGGAATGAATTTTCTGAATTTCAGATTTTAAGCATGTTTTTAAAGCAATTAATTGTTCATACAGATCAACTGACATGTCTTTACTGTATTTAGCAGTCAAGTCTTCCGGCTTCCTTTTTTATTATTTCGTTTGAAAACGATAAGAGTTTCTCCGTTTAGCGTACGGCCTAAAAATTTGAGTGAGATTGTGGATAACATTTTACGAATTTTTGCTTACACACGTCGGGGCCCCTGTAGCCCGGGGGCTCCATATCATTGATACGGCTGATACGGCGGTAACTACGCCCCTGTCTCCTAGATGCCCGCCTAGAGTGTAAGGAGGTCCAAGTTCAAACTCTGGTTGAGGTGATATTTTTCGTACTAAATTTTCTGTATTATTAAAATTGCCAGGTATGGTTTTTAAAAACTGTCAGCCGGCATAGGCTGACCTCCCTCCCTCTGACCACCCCCTCCCCCTGACTACCCCCTCCCCCCCAAGAACGAGTATAAAAGGACTAGCGCAACGCGAGGGAGCTCAGTATCAGAGTCTCCCAGCCCTGATGAAGCAGACTGTAACGCCTGCGAAACGTCGGCACCACACTGCAAACGGACGCGGCAACCATCCGGAAGCCATGAAGACTAAAGAACATCTTAACTAATATATGTTATTGCGAACAATATTACCTACAGCCCCAGTGGTCGAGCTGGTTAAGACGCCCGCACGGATTGAGGGAGGTCCCAGGTTCGAATCCTGGTTGGGGTAATATTTTTCGCAATAAGAATTTTAATTGCCAGATACGGTCAATAAAAATCATTGACGAATAAAAAGACGCTAAAACGCTTTTCTCTATACGCACGACAATTGAACGATGTATGTATGGGCCGTGCATTCTTGAGTCCATCTTCTATGTTAGAGAGAAGGTGGGTGTACTTGTATGTCTTCGCACACATACTTCGTCAGGTATCGGGGTGGTAAAAACTGGTCAAGGAAGTGTAATGAAATTATTCATATGTCAAGTTGGCTAGTCAAATGTAAAATAAACGTGTGATGTGTGTCAGAAATATTTGAAAGAAATCGACAAGAGATTGTAATCTTGGTCATTATGGAGAAGTGCATGTGAAGAGACACTCACCATACTCAAGAAAGCACTGGATGTCAAAGTGTAATTTATTATAATGTCTGTCCTGGTCTATCTCCTACTAAAACGCAAATTCGAGGTGACGAATATATACAAATGAGAGTCTCCGGGACGCTACATGAAGCGATTGTGATTGGTTGAATAGAAGATGATAATCACCAATAAGAAAGTACAGTGCTATTTTAATGTTTTTAATTTAGTTAGTAGTGGGAGATATGTGTCTCCAAGTAATGACGTATCTGTCTGAAGATTAATGCCTAATACTTGTTCATTTATGTGTAACATTTCAGACACTAATCGCCTCATGTAGAAAGGTTCTCTATCCAGAATCCTTGCATTATCGAAGTCGAAGACATGGTCGTTATTTATATAATGTTCGTGCACCACAGACGGATTATTGTGATTTAGTTTTTTATGTTCCTTTATGCGTGTCGATAGTAGTCTGCTAGTTTAGCCGGTATAAGTAGCATGACAGTTTTTGCATTGGATTTGATAGACTACATTAGAGTTGGATGCATACGGAATTTTGTCCTTGTGGACACGAATCAAATTGTTTAATTTGTTAACGCCATAAAAGCTAATCGTTTTATCCAAGTTTTGGGCAAGTGACTTAAAGTTATTGGAGATGTCTTGTATAAAAGGAACTGACAGGAAGGATTTTGTGCTAATAGTATTCGTATTATTGTCATTGTGGTTGTTAGGAGTTCTGTCAATTAAGTGGAAAATTCTAGATCTCATCTTTTTGAAGATAAAGTCTAGAGGGTAACCATTAGAAAGTAAAAGCGATACGATTAATTTCATATTTTGATTGTGGAAGGAGG
>NW_011965022.1:0-5484 GCF_000949405.1 Vollenhovia emeryi
AGCACCTAGCCATGACCAGTGAGTGAGTCGACGAGAGGCGATTCTCACACTCCTGGTCTTCTTCGTTCAATGCCGCCCTGGTGGCATCCGGTAGCTCTTCCAGGGTTCAAAACTTGGGGGGGGGGGGTGAGACCTTGCAATTCGCGAGCCGGTGAGCAGTGGTGCGCTCGGGCAGAGGCAGTTGTTTCCCAATCCCTGCCGCGGGGATTGGGCTGCAGAGGACCCTTCCAAAAATAGTTTGCTGCGCCGTTGGCGAGGATGAATTGCCTGGTATCAAGCCTGGTCGGATCACGGCATGATAGTTGTCGGATCCGATGATGATCTGTATCGGCCCTGAGACAACATACTCCGGATCGGCGAGCGAAAGTCCAAAAATCTGACGCGAGAGTGGGGAACTTATGGTACACGGTGGTAGTCTGGTGGTAAGGCGTGGCAATACAAAGGCACGGAGTGAACAATTCGCCGGTCATGTATGGATTGAACAAGAACGCTTCCCTTAGTACGACCGGAATGTATCACTGATTCCGAGGAGCGGAATGGAGGCAGCGGAGCGAGTGATCTGGGCTCGTCGCACTAGGTCTTCGGCTATGAAGGACGACTCTGATCCCTGGTCGATCAGTAGGCGAATTGGTTGACGTTCCCCATTGCCCCTTATTAGTCAGGCTCTGCTTGTTGCAAGTAATGTGAGCCTTCCAGTAGAATGTGCCCTTCCGGACTGGTAGGCACATGCCTCTAGTCGTCAATCGATTGATAGTCGTGAATCGGTTCTCTCCTCAGACAGGACGGTAGTACTCTCTGCCGATGGTGGTGTGATGTTTCTTACCGCATTTCATGCATCGTCCGGTGGAAGTACACCTGTTCACCGGGTGAGGTGCGTGGCAGTTAAAGCATCTTCGATGCTTTATGACGAGATCCTTTCGCTGTCGCGCCGTCTTCGTTTGGTAGCTCTCACATTTCGCTAAATGGTGTGAAGCTCCGCACAGAGGACAAGGGGAGGTACTCGTATCGGAAGCGGAAGCTGTGACGTGCACAGCAGCCTTCGCCCGATGTTCTAGAGACGAAGTAGGAACAGACGTTCCGGGAGCCGTGCTGAGACCGAGATTCTCCAATGCTCGTGTCCGCCCCACGAGGAATTCCTCGAACTGGGTAAAGGTCGGACAAGCGGTGGACAACCCGAGCGAAACCTCCCATGCTTCACGAGTCTCCGGGTCGAGCAGCTCCACGAGGTGGTGGAGAAGCAGCGGGTCCCAGCTGTGGATCGCGCATCCTAGCGAGCGAAGCGCTGCGGTTGCCTCAGTGATGGTGGTCAATAGGTTCTTGAGACCTTGTGCACTCTTGATCTCGAGTGGCTTTAGACTCGTCAGCCTGTCCAACTGCGCGGTGATCGAAATCGCTTATTTTCATATCTCGTTACCAGTAGATCCCATGCAATCTGGAAATTGTCGGCAGAGATAGACAGATTGGCCACCAGTCGCGCGGCTTCTTGTGTGAGGCATGTCTTCAAGTAATGTATCTTCTCGTCAAATCCGGATTGTCCTTTATTAGCGACGTGAACAGATCGTGAAAGGATCTCCACGATGCGTAGTCTCCAGAAAGGATGGCAATTTTATACGCGACAAGGCTCTGCGTGGCATCAGCGCGTGAGATGCTCCGTGATAGGAAGGCGTACTTCTGGATTGGCGTTCGGAAGCATCGTACTCGTCAATGTGGGTGAGCAGCCTAGCACGAGCAAAGACGTAAAGGGCTTGGCATCGCTCATATACGCGCTCCCTCAGGTAAGGGTGCTCGCTCAGGACCTCGTTGACGGACAAGCATAGGCTTTCATGCTCTCCTCGGAATTGATTCCAATTGTATTCGAGCATCTCCAGCCGAGCGTTAAGTAACTGACGACTGGATCGTGCTGTATTCTCCTCGTCGGAATCCGTCGCTTCTTGTATTAGGGCGAATCGAACTTTGTTGAAGAGCGATCCTTGCGTCTAAATTTGCCATCTTAAAGATAATCTTTCAGCGGGCGACGTGGTATAACTACAATCCGGAAATCCGGCTCGAAGGACAAAAATGTTTGGAAAGCGTGACTTATCCTTGGAATTGAGTCTTGGCGAAATTGTTGTATGCATTGTCAATCAACCCCTTGAGGGTGAACTGTTGCTTGATACGTCTCTCCATATGATCAACTCTCATCTTGTCGTCTACGTTGCTCACGTTGATCCGGCTCGATGGTCCAAAAAATGTTAGAACATATACGCAGACCAGAAAAAGGGGGTTTTGTAATGAAGGACGTAACTAATAGAGAATAGAATAATAACGGAAAATAACTCGTATAATGGACTATATAATAATAAAGAAAGATATGTCATAAGAACGTCAGGTGACGGTGGGGAGCGTCCCGTCGTTGCTCCTCGTTCGGACGGCGCACTCGTTCGCTCACGGGACCTCGTACGTCGTTAGATGGCGGACCCCTATCTCCGTCGCACACGGCACAGGACTTCGCCTTTGTCCGTACGTCTGAAGATGGCGGACGCCTATCTTCGTTGCAGTAGCGAAGGGACCCAAGGCGCCGGTGTCGTTGGCTTCACGCATGTAATGTCGCAGTAGCGACGGAATCCAAGGTGCCGCGGCCGGTGTCGTTGTGCCGTCTCCCTTTCCGTGGCGGTGATGAAGGCGTTGAGTTGACCTCGTGGAAGGCCGCCGGCTGCTGCAGACGCCCTGGTTGATGCTCCTCTGCTCCCGTCGTTAAGAACGACAGCGATGGTGATGTTCTCTGCTCCCGTCGTTAAGAACGACGGCGATTGGTATCGAGGACTCTTCCAGCCAGGGAATCGTCCCGATAGGTTACCCCATTGGAATCAGGTTTTTGAGCTCCTCGCGGCCTCTTTATATAGCCCCTGAGACCGGATTTTGATTCCGAGTTGCCGGCCGCCGCCATGCGGCGCGTAGCGGCGGCCAGCGAACTACGCAGAGGCCGGCGCTCGCGCGCCTGCGCGCGGATCACGGAGCGCCGGACCAACGAGCTCTGCACCTGGAGAATACCGAGAGGATGAGCCCACGGGCGTGTCCTCCCGGCCCGAGTATATCGAGAGGATTAGCCCTTCGGCGTCTCCTTGTTCGATCAAGAGAATGCCGAGAGGATGAGCCCACAGGCGTTCGGTAGTAATGGCACAAGGTGCCCTTTTAGAAGCGGTCACTGACTCGAAAGGGAGAAGAAGGCGGGAGCCGGCGAGAAGCGCACCCCCCCTCCCCCCTCCTCCCGCTCCGCCAGTGCCTCCGCGTATCCGGCGTAGTTGTTAATCTCGATACTGCGGAGTCGACGTTGTTTAGTTCCGTAACAACCGCCGATTAGTGTAGCAAGCGAACAAGTATTTAGCTCTGCTGGACAGATTTATGTGGACAGACGCAGTAATCTGTTGGGTGAAAATGCCGAGAAACTTTTATTTTTATGTTACATTATCAAATTATTTAACTTTGATTACTAGTTATTACTAGTTATAATTACTAATTATTAAGTTCAAGTAGATTTTAAGTTAAGGTTTACATACTTTTACGTGATTAATAACTTTTATGTGATTTTATAATTTGAGGGTACAATATAATATTTCTTGATCTCTTATTTTATAATATTTCTTGATATTTTATTTTATATTGTAACTCGAGTAAAATACTTTTATATTTTGACAAAATATGTAATAAAACCTTACTTTAAAAATGTAAATTTTCTACTAATTTTCAAAATTCTATCTCTTTTAGAAGACTCTACAAAAATTTTCGGTTTCGGTTTCGGTTTCAGCCGAAATTGAGAGAAAACCGAATATTCGTTTTCGGTTTCGGCCGAAACTAAAAACGTGGGTTCGGTCGGACTCTAATCATAACATTCAATATGGTTTAAATTTGCAGACGTTCTATTTTTCGGTTTTATTATATCTAGCTTTTCGGCTTTCTAACCGTAGTACAGTAACTTTAGGATTTGCTCTCAGAAAAAATACATACCAGCTAAATTTTTGCACAGACCTTCATTTTTACGTCAGATTGAAGGAGACAAAAGTTTACCATTGTACAGTGGCCGCTAAGAAAAATAATTAAACAAATAGGGCTCAAATCTCGGTTTTTTGCAAATATCTCGTTAAATATCGATTTTACGAAGAAAGTACAAGAGAGAAAAATTAAAGAATGGAAAATTTTACATAAAAAATGTTCTGTAAGCTTCTTCCGTACAAGCAATACTTTTTACGTAAGAAATTATGCAAGATGAGCATTGCACAGTGAGGTTACGAAACGCTCCGACAAACGTCAAACGGATTGAAGCGTCGCATGCGCGCACAAAAAGTATTATAACTTTTAAACGAATCATCATACAGACATGAGCCAAGAAGCATTGCAAAGCTGAAACTTTTAGCTTTCCAGCTATTGGTTTCATTATTCTACGACAATTTATGACAATTGTACAATAGTTAATACACTGTGTTACATGTCGTTTTCGCCTTTTTTTTATAAAATCAGCCATAAGTCGGTTCCAAATCGTTTAAAAAAACATCGCCTGCAGGATATCACAGTACACATTTCATACATTGACTCCATAAGAGGAAAAAATTTTTTAAAATTTTCTTCGTTGAAATAAAGCTGTCGACATGTTCAGAAATTTTCTAAATTTTTTATGAAATGTAAAACTTGAAATCGTCATAATTTTGCGAAAAATCATTCTAGAAAAATTTAAAAAAAAACAATTGAGAGTTAGACATTTCTAATAAAATTATGACGATTTCAAGTTTTACATTTCATCAAAAATTTTGAAAATTTCTGAAAATGTCGACAGCTTTATTTCAAAGAAGAAAATTAAAAAAGTTTTTTTCCTCTTATGGAGTCAGTGTATGAAATGTGTACTGTGATATCCTGCAGGCGATTTTTTTTTAAACGATTTGGAACCGACTTATGGCTGATTTTATAAAAAAAGGCGAAAACGACATGTAACACATTGTTTTAACTATTGTACAATTGTCGTAAATTGTCGTAGAATAATGAAACCAATAGCACTGAAAAGCTAAAAGTTTCAGCTTTGCAATGCTTCTTGGCTCATGTCTGTATGATGATTCGTTTAAAAGTTATAATACTTTTTGTACGCGCATGCGACGCTTCAATCCGTTTGACGTTTGTCGGAGCGTTTCGTAACCTCACTGTGCAATGCTCATCTTGCATAATTTCTTACGTAAAAAGTATTGCTTGTACGGAAACAGCTTACAGAACATTTTTGATGTAAAATTTTCCATTCTTTAATTTTTCTCTCTTGTACTTTCTTCGTAAAATCGATATTTAACGAGATATTTGCAAAAAACCGAGATTTGAGCCCTATTTGTTTAATTATTTTTCTTAGCGGCCACTGTACAATGGTAAACTTTTGTCTCCTTCAATCTGACGTAAAAATGAAGGTCTGTGCAAAAATTTAGCTGGTATGTATTTTTTCCGAGGTTTCTCTCAATTTTTGTCTAAACCCAA
>NW_011965023.1:0-5487 GCF_000949405.1 Vollenhovia emeryi
TTTTAAAAAAAACCATCAGCCGGGATTGGCTGACTCCCCTCCCTCTGACCACGCCCCCCCTGACCACCCCCTCCCTTCCCCCCAAGAACGAGTATAAAAGGACGAGCGCAACGCGAGGGAGCTCAGTATCAGAGTTTACCAGTCCTGATGAAGCAGACTGCAACGCCTGCGAAACGTCGGCACCACACTGCAAACGGACGCGGCAACCATCCGGAAGCCATGAAGACTAAAGAAGACAACAGCCGCGAAAGCCTGAAAGCCTAAATTATATAAAATATTACAATTATGTAATATGTTATACACTTAGGGACCTATTCTGTAACTTTTAACAATATTATGTATCACTGCGCAGTTTTTTTTGTGTCATAAAATAGCTGTGCAACGATACACCCAGTGAGAAATGATTCGTCGATCGACGTCGAAATGATGTCGCGTCGACGTCAATTCGACGGTGTCGATGTCGATTCGACGTCGTTTCGACGTCAATCGACGAATCATTTCTCACTGGGCATAACGATATCATTAAAGGTTACAGAATAAGCCCCCTAAATTAAATTTATCTATAATTTCTTCGAAAATTTACATTATTTTTATTTATACTTACCACATACTGGATAAAAATATTGATTTTTATCCACATAGAATTTTTTGAATCCCGTTAAACATTTATGTATGCTAATTTCTGATTCGTCTACAATTTCTTTACAAATCCCACAAGTGTTAATAAGTTGAATCTCAAATACAAAAACAATTAGTAAAATAAAAATAAATAAATATGTAATAAATATGTATAAATATGTAATATAACACATATATGTTATATTAGATTTACATTGTTGAATGCAAAGTTATAAAAAGATGTATATATATATATAATGTAACTATTGCTTGCTATTAAGAATTATATAATAGAAATATATAAGAATTATATAAAAGAAATATATAAGAGTACTCTATTTTCTACCGAGCAATTTAAAAAGTATGTATGGATAAAGCAAATGAACAATCTCGAATCTATACTTCTTCTCTACATTATTTACATATATATAACCTATAAATTTTTTGGCAATATGACATCAAAATGATATTATTTTGACTGTAATATATATTCCTCTTATTCTTATTTCAAGATAATAAATATACATAATATACATATAATATTAATAAATAAGTATAATATCATAAATATACATACCTGACTCAATGCCATTTTTCAGAGAAAGGAGATAAACTTTCGCGTGTCAGCTGCTTTGCTGTTCGTTCAATTGAACTTCACAGCGATGAAGCAAAATATGGTGAAATTTATTTTGCAGCATCTAGTAACAATTCTTCAACCAATAGCAGCGAGTTGCTGCGGCAGTATGCTGCGCATGAAATGGTACCTTTACGATTGATGGGGGACAATGTGGAGAAACGCAAGCATGGTACGCTGCTACCGACTAGTATACGCGCGATCGTGTGCGGTCCCTCGAATTGCGGAAAAACAAACGTTCTCATAAGCTTACTGGAAAGTCTTAATGGTGTGCGTTTCGAGAACGTGTATGTGTACTCAAAGTCGCTGCAACAACCGAAATATCAGTACCTGGAGCACCTGTTGGCGTCTATCAGCGAAATCGGATACTTTACATTCTCCAATAACAGTGATGTCATTCCACCGAGCGAGGCGCGTCCGAACTCGATCTTCGTCTTTGACGACGTGGCATGCGATAAGCAAGACGCGGTGAGAGAGTATTTCTCAATGGGACGTCACTCGAGCGTCGACTGTTTTTATCTCTGTCAGAGTTACGCGAGAATACCGAAACATCTTATACGCGACAACGCGAACCTGCTAATCCTGTTCAAACAGGACGGCACCAATTTGAAACACGTGTACAACGATCATGTGAATACCGACATGTCATATAATGATTTCTGCGCATTGTGTAGCAGTTGCTGGCTAGACAAGTTTGGTTTCCTAGTGATAGACAAGGACAGCGCGCTTTCTAATAGGCGATACAGAAAGGGATTTAACGTGTTTGCAGTACAACGAACCGATTAATCGTTGTCGGTATTCCGTTGGGTGAAAAGCGAGCGATCAGCATGGCTGGGAGCGATGATATTAGCAAGCGTGAAAAGATTGCGAGAGAAATCGCAAAAACGAGCGAATCAATTCGCAAGAAACATCGCGCTTTAAAGATCGGTAGGATCGATGATGATATCGCGGTGAAGACGCACTTTAGACCAATCATCGAGCCGTTGCAACAGATGGCTGACTCCAACGGAGTATGCGCGATAAAAGACGATCCATGACATGGGGATGATTGACACATCATTCGACTACAAGGACGAGAAAGATGCTATACGGCGACAGAAAAAGAGGGGGGAAAAACGGACCTCATCGAATCGCCCGTTGATCGAGTCCCCCGAATCGAAACATCGTAAATTGATGGATGTATCGTATGAGTTGGAAGCACCACCGATAACCTCTACACCGTTGATAACCTCTACACGTGCGACGGCCATGCATCCGATGGAGGTGACTCTTGGGTCTGAGGATGTTTTCGAAACCACTGGGGATTCGCTCCCGACAGCCGTTCAACGCGAGATACAAACGGAAGAGGGTCAAGCAGCGTTGCAGATGCATCTGGGCCCGCTGAGCCAAAAATATATCGAGGCAGTTCTACGCGGGCCCCCTGCCAAAAAGAGTGGTGTAAAGAGTGACATAGATTTCGTATACGGTGTTCATCTCGACAAGGATGGAATGAGGCTCGGCAGTAAACGGTTCGATGTAGACAGCAACGATAATATAATTCTCGACGATGTGCGATACAAAGGTACACCCGGTCTTTACGAGCTGATTTTCAAAAGACTTCCCGACGATGAAGAGTACACGAAGGATGATCTAAACAAGTACAAGAGCATACTTTTGGCGATGAATGCGCACAGGCGCAATTACAGCGCGCAAGGTCAGAAAATTGGTACCAGAGGACACAAGTACAACCACATAATCGCACCGTTAATGCTGGACGGAGGAATGAAGAATCGGTCTAGGACAAAATCTGGAAAAGTATTACCTCATTCTATGGCACTAAACGACAATGCGATCGATTACGTGCACTGGGGCAATCCCAATGAGCTTGTGGATCGCCTACGATTGCTCAATGCTTCGCGCCGAGCCGGTCACAACGCTCACAACAACGAGATGCTATCGATTATCGAGGAACTTCGCGAAGCTGGTTTTATTATAAATTAACTCGCGTATCATCGAAATGAATCAGTCGATTGGTGTCGCTCGCGTTGATAAAATGCCTATCGACAAATTGTTATTTCTGTGACAAATTGAAGTTATTTCTTAATAGCTTGATTAAATGAGGAACATCTACGAAGACAAAAATCTTTAAAGATTTATCTGCTGGGTGTTCGAAATAATATTTTATCAACTATTAAGAATATTCTTAAAGTCGCCAGCAGTAATTATAAATTAATAACATCGGTGATTTTTGTCGACCGTGTCTGGCAATTAAAATTCTTATTGCGAAAAAACTGAAAAACTTGGTTTTCCTCTGTTAGGGGGAATGGGATCAGGGGGAGGGAAGGGAAAGGGAAATTAAAAAATCGCGTATCGACAAGTTATTGTGCGGTCGACAATCCGTATCGACGCACAGTTTCTGAAAAAGTCGAAATAAACGCGTAAACAACATCTTAAAGTTATGTACACGTTATTGCGAGTAGTATTATCACAGCCCCGGTGGGCGAGCTGGCTAAGACGCCCGTCACGGATTGTAGGGAGGTCCCAGGTTCGAATCCTGGCTGGGGTAATATTTTTCGCAATAAGAATTTTAATTGCCAGACACGGTCGACAAAAATCACCGATGTTATTAATTAATATTTTATCTTTAAGGGTTCTCCGTTCATGCCTTCCTGTGACTTTGATAATTCAACACTAGGATATTCGATGTTCCTCTAAATGCCCGCCGTACGGGCAAGCAGCGACGCGAGTTGATTCGGCGGTCGAGCGCGACCGTTGCGAACGAGGAAATAAATATAGCGTGTGTGTATCTGTACGTTGAGCTAGGACGAGAGTGTGACTTCGGCAGAGTCTTACGAGAACCTTCCGAGAGTTGCGAGCAATAACGAATCGCGAGTATCACCGCGAGTATCACTGCGAGTATCACGGCGAGTATTAAAGCGCGAGTATCGTTGCGAGTCGTTGCGCGTATCGGGAATAGCCGAGACACATATCTGTAAGAGACTCAGAATAAAGTTTTCTTTGTAATCTTATCTGTGAGTTGTGAGTTGTGAGAAACAGGACTTTATGGGCTAATTTTTCACAATTTTTCACCAATGTTTAGTTCATTCCACAAAGCTATGTTTGTAGGTCCTAAATCACTAGTTACTGCTACAACTGCATAATTGATTTTGTAGAGAGCTGTTATAATGTCCAATAAAATATCCTTCATCATTGGCTGAGAGTATTGGTAGTAAATCGGCTGTTTCCACTTCGAAAAGAAACCTCCGGCCATCACAAATTGACAGGTTTTATGTGGTCCGTAAATTTTCTGTTCCCTGCGTTCTAGATCCAATACGTTTGAAATGTAGACTTCATCAAAAGTCAGAACGGTAATTTTGTCTGCGACAGATAAATCTTCTCCCTTTAATTGCATTATTTTCAAAACATCCTTCAAAACTTCTGGTCTTGTATCAAATGATGCTGCTCAGTTTCGCAGAGTGGATTCGCAAGGTAGTGGTAACTGCTTGACTTCACGCAAATATTTGTACGTTGTGCCACTCAATGATCGGAGGGCAATAGCAGAAGAAATGTCATCTGCTGACCATTTAATTCTCTTAGCGCTCGGCGTCATCAATTTTTCTACTTGGCCCGATGTAAATACGGTACGTAATATCCCAGTAAACATTGGATATTCTATGTATATACATGGAGTGTCCGTCATGTGCAAAAAATATCCTGTATCTATCATGTACATACATAGAATATACAGAAATATATATACATTTATAAAATATTCATGGAATATCGTATGGATATATGTGGTATGTATATATATTCATTCGAGATGATGTTGAGAATATACATAGAATGTACCTCTTATACATTCCACGTATGTTCATCGAATACACATACATGCAATGTACATGGATGCATATACATATATTTATGAATATTCGTAGAATATCGTACGGATATATGTGGTATGTATATTCATTCGAAATGATAGGAGGAATATACATAAAATATACCTCTCGTACATTCTATGAATGTTCAACTAATGCAAGTAGATATGCACGAAAATACTGCTGTTACTATAGTGTTTTTCTATTAGGGAATTGTGGGTGTCCAATCCATTCCATTATTTAAAATGTCTATCCGCATCTAACTGCGGAACCAGACAGGATATATCTACCTGCATTTGTTCGTAACGGTGACGTCCGTTCTATCCGTTGCTTACTGCAAATGCGTATACGTATCCTATCAATTTCTTATGGAAA
>NW_011965024.1:0-5493 GCF_000949405.1 Vollenhovia emeryi
CGCTTCTGATTTTTATTGCAATCGGCACCGTCAAAGTGGACGCTTCTGGTATTTTACCAGTACCGTCAGAGGAGATAGTTTAATTTTTTATTACATGCAATTAGCGGAAATGCTTTTAATTTTTATTGTACTGCTATCGTCAAAACGAACATGTTTCGTACTAAAGAAAATATAAAATTTCTAATAAATGCCACAAAACACAAAAATACAGGAATTTTGTACAAAAACAAAGGATTGCGTTTTTACTTTTGAATTGAAAAGTGTTTTAAAAAATTTCTTGTGAAATGTTAAAAACTAATAGAAAATGTTGAAATAAATTTATTGGAGCATCATGAACAGAGACCGCATCACGATATAAGTTTTCTCATTCCAAGCGCACGCCAATGGCCGAGGGGCACACAGTGGGAAAAAGGCACACTTTCTGTCAAAAGTCACTAGACGACGTAATTTTGAACTTTTTTTTAATGTACTTGTTATAAATTGCTCTATAATCGTTTCATGCCCCTTTTTTAATTACAGCTGAAATTCAAAATGTCGAAATCATAATGGATATGATTTGTGCCAATATTTTTTTTATTTAAAAACGTTTATCTTTAGAAGCTTTTAGAAGCTTTTATTTTAATTTATTAATAAATCTTTAACTTCAGGAGATAAATCTTTTGGTTTTCTCTTGTTTTATTCTTATCACGTAAAAAACTTACCTTTTTAAAAAAGGTAAAAAAAGCACCAAGTCTAAGCTCCAATTCAACCGAATATATTTTGTTACTCTATCTTTTTTGCAAAAGTATAATCTCTACAAAAATATCTTTACTGCAAAAGTATCTTCTTTACAAAAATAGTGTCTCCACAAAAATCTTCTGTACAAAAATATCGTCTCTACAAAAATATCTTCTCTACAAAACTATCTTCTCTACAAAAGTAATGATATCAACAAATTGCGCCAAATAAAACAGCGGATCTTTATACAAACTAGTTGCTTTAGCATTAGTTTTTGATTAAAAAATGTTATATTTCTTAAAAAATCAAACTAAAGATTTTATTGAAAAAAATAATGGAGTTAATAATAAAACACCGATGAAAAGAATATCAAATGTTTAGAAATTTAGAAACTCTGTATCTATTCAGGCGAATTAAGGCCCTTGTCCATGACGCTAGTACTTGGTCCAAGTTCTAATTCCGCGAAATATGTAGCCAATCAATGTAGCTGTCCCACAAAAGCTGTAAGTTGATTGGCTACGCAATTCTCAAAACTAGAACTTGGACCAAGCACTAGCGTCATAGACACGCGCCTTAATTCGCCTGAACAGATACAGAGTTTCTAAATTTCTAAACAGTTGCTATCCTTTTCATCGGTGTTTTATTATTAACACGATTATTTTTTCCAATAAAATCTTTAGTTTGATTTTTTAAGAAATATAACATTTTTTAATCAGACCCTAATGCTAAAGCAACTAGTTTGTATAAATATCCGCTGTTTTATTTGGCGCAATTTGTTGATATCATTACTTTTGTAGAGAAGATAGTTTTGTAGAGAAGATATTTTTGTAGAGACGATATTTTTGTACAGAAGATTTTTGTGGAGACACTATTTTTGTAAAGAAGATACTTTTGCAGTAAAGATATTTTTGTAGAGATTATACTTTTGCAAAAAAGATAGAGTAACAAAATATATTCGGTTGCATTTGAGCTTAGACTTGGTGCTTTTTTTTACCTTTTTTTAATTATGATTACGGATGGGCTTCGACGGATTATATTACAACGTATCGCAACACTGGATCGGAACGGAATACAGAATATATAAATTGATTAAGGCCGGTCGGATTAACATGGATATACAGTAAGTACGCGGCTGGAACGCGGTACAGGGAAAATACAAAACTAGGTCGGAATACCGGAAAAATGATACGGAATATGATTAGTCGGATATTGCGACTAACGCTGGTAACGCCGGAACGATCGGAGAGGGCGTTTGATTACGGGAATCCTCAGGTCTGTAAGGAAGAAAGCGACGGGATTACTTCTAAGGAACTTACAGCTATCGTTAATTAATAATTAATCTCCCACCCAAATATTCCCCCCTGAGTTCTACACCGGTCGGGGGTCAGGAAAAAAGGATCGGAACAGGTCAGGAACACGCCCGGGCAGCACCCCGTTTCTGGTACGCTACTGCGGAAGGATACAGGAGACCGGTACGGGAATGGTAACTTGTGTACATCGGGCAGCACCCCGTTCTTGTACGTTACCGCGGGACTGGAGCACACGACGGAGCAGCGCCTCCACCTGTCGTGTACTCCGGTATGGTATATCTCCGACGAACAGGAGCACCTGTGAAATCGGCGTATACCGCAGCGGAGGTACCCGCTGCCGGGTGTCGTCGCTCGGAGCACCGAGGCAAGACTAAGTTAAAGCGCCCGCTCCGGAGGGGCTTTTATACCTTCGGAGCATAGGCGCGCGGGTGGAGGCAGCGGGGGTAGGCGCGGCGTTGCCACCTCCGCGTTGTCATGGTAACCGCGGCTCTATTTTCTTCTCTCTCACTCCCGGAATTTCAAGAATTCCGGTTTTTTGCCCTTCGCGCGTGGTATGCGGTTTTTTCCGCTTCCGGCCGCGCCTCCCCAGCTACCCCCGTTACAATTTATTAACAAATAAAAAAATTTTTTTAAATAAAAAATATATTTACACAATAATTTTAATTACAATAATACAAAAACAAAAACAAACAAAAATAAACTTATATACTAACAATTAGTTCCAGGAAAAAATATCCAATATCTAACAGTTTCTATACTTCAGACAACCATTACGATTTCGCCATTTTAAATTAAAGTTCCAATTCAAAAAGGGACATGATACGATTATAGAGCAATTAACAAGTAAATTAAAAAAAGTTCAAAATTACGTCGTAAAGTGATTTTTGTTTAAAAGTGTGCCTTTTTCCCTCTGTGTGCCGCGAGAAGCAGTACCTTATATGCTACATCGATCTGACAATGCAAAGAGGACACCATCGAGTCAAGTACAAATTAATTAAAATTGTAATTATATAAATTACAAAAATTTTCTAATATTAATTATTATTAATTAATTAATGAGGTTTATTGTTTCTCCCTTTCGGGCTCTACAAGGCGCTTTTTCAGGGAGTGTTCCCGAACCCTTTCCATCACTTTTCCCCATTTTCCTCGACCTGGCCATAGGCGACCTTTACACTCTGTTGCCCCCCTCCCATTCGTCCCACCCACTATACCATCCTCCATTTCCTCTGTCCTGCGTCCTTTCTCTCCTCCCTCTCCTTCCTTTTCCCATTCTTCTCTCCTTCTGTATCTCTCCTCCATCTTCTTTCTCGTCCTCTCTCTTTCTTCCTCTCCTCCTCCTGTATATCTCTGTCCTCCTCTGCATCCTCCCCTCCTTTACTCCTGTCTCACTCCTTCTTCCTCTTCCTACCTACAACATCCATAACTTAACATACATCTTTTCCTCCCCTCCCTCTCCCCTCCCTCTCTCCGATTCTCCACTCTCCTTCTCCCTCCCCTGCCCCCCTTTCCCATGTCCATTCTCTCCCGTCCACCCACATTCTCCTGTTCTCCACCCTCACCCTTTTCCCCCTGCTTCTCTCTACTCTTGCCTTTTCCACCATCTTCCACCTTATCCTCCTCTCCTCCAAACTTAAGTCCTCATCTACTTTTAGCCCCCATTTCTCTCTTAAAAAGTCCGCCTTCGCTAACATCTCCTCCCTATCTTCCTCTTCCCCTACCTCCGTGATCACCACTACTCTTCCTCTCTCACCTATCTTCTCTACTATCTCCCCTATCTCTATATCCCTACCTATCGTATTTTTTACCGCTCTCCTGATCCTCCATAACCTTTCCTCCCTGTCTTTGCCCTCTACTCCTCTCCATACTAATCTTCTCCTTCTGTCTACATCCCTTTTCTCCCCTGTTTCCTCTCCTTCCCTTCCCCGTCCCTCGTCCCACCCTCCTCCTCCATCCCTCCCCCTTTTACCTTCCTCCTGCTTATCCTTTCCTCCCCTTCCCCCCTCCCTCTCCTCCTCCGTTCTTCTTTCTTCTGTTGGTTTACTTCCTTCCTTCCTTCTCGTCTCCTTCCCCTCCACTTCCCTACTTGGTCCTTCCTTGCTTTCCTCCTTCCTTGTCCTCTTCTCCTTTTCCTTCTCCTGCCACTCCTCGTCCAATTCCTTCTCTCCCTCCCTCCTTTCTTTGCTCTTCTCCTCCCTTGTCCATCTTTCTATTCTCTATTGTTCCTCCCTCCTCTCTCTCTCCTCTTTCCTCTCCATCGCTTCTCTCATTCTTCTCACCTCTCTCGTCAAGGTCCTCAGCTGGATCAGTACCTCTTCTTCCCATTCCTCTCTCCCTCTGTCTCGTACCTCCTCGTCTCTTCTCTCTCCTCCTTTCGCCGCCTCTCCTTCCTCCCTATCCATCTCCTTCCCTCTGCCGCCTCTGCTATCTCCTTTTATCCTCTCTCCTCCGCTCGTCCCTCTCTCTCCCCCTCAGCTCCTCCTCGTCCTCTGCCCTCGTCCCCGTCCTCTGCCCTCGTCCCTCCTTCTTCTTTCCTCTTCCTCCTGTGTTATTGAAAACGAAAACGAAAGAGATCCCGCTTAGTATCTCCCGTGTTTCCTTCGTCTTTTCCTAACCTTAACCTCACTTTCTCGACGTCTCTCCCTTCACCTTACTCTCCTCCGTCTCCTCCCTTCTTACCTCCTCTCTCCGCCTCTCTCACCTCTCCTTCGTTCTTCTCCTCTCCTACTTTCTCCCTTCTGTCTTCTTCTCTTCCACCTTTCCTTCACTATCTGCCACCGTCTTCCTTTACGCCTCTGTCACTGCCTTTTCTAGCTCATACCGCTCGTCTTGCCGCCTGCACCGCTTGCCCCTCTCGTGCGCCTTCCGTACTCCCAAGCCCCTTCCCCTTCCATCTCCTCTTCTGCTGGCTCGACTGCTCGAGCTCGAACACACTCTTCCTGCCGAATCGATCTCTCGAAACTCTCCAGCCAATCTCCTTTCTCTCTCCACAGTCGATCTCTCGCGCCCGCACTCGATCTCTCACTTCTCTCCACCAATCCTCTTCTTTCTCCATGCTGCTCTCTCTCCCCTGTTCCCCTCTCCTCCTCCTCCTTCCTTAGTCCGGAATCGCCGACTCATTGCCGCTTCACCTTTTCCGCTTCGATTTCTCCTCCACCTTCCGCCTATTCTTCTCGCCTCCATGTCCTCTGGTTCCTCTCTCGTTCCTCTCACTCTCACTTCCTCCTCCTTCCTCACACTCCGCCTTTACAACACACTTTCTACACTTCTCTCACCGCCTTCCTTCACAAACTTCTTTTCTCCTCGCCATCTTCCTTCCCCCCTCTCCAAAAATTTACTAATATAAATACATGAAAAGTTTATTATTAGCCCTTTTTTATCATGCTAATTGATCGTGCTGACTTCACGACCAATCAGAATCGTGAAAAGGGGGTAATAATAAACTTTTCATGTATTTATACAGGGTGAG
>NW_011965025.1:0-5494 GCF_000949405.1 Vollenhovia emeryi
CAAACACCAGAAGCGTCTCTCCTGACGGTACTGGTTAAAAAAATGTCAGAGGCGTCTAGTTGGACGGTACTGATTGCATATAAAATAGCAGTTTGAAACAAACACCAGAAGCGTCTCTCCTGACGGTACTGGTTTAAAAAATGTCAGAGGCGTCTAGTTGGACAGTATACTGATTGCATATAAAATAGCAGTTCGAAACTGTTGGAATGGGAGTAATTTCTCCGCTACACGTGATCAGCGGATGTGCGGCGATGTATGCGAAAATGTGTCGGTGCGTGTCGCGGGACGTCAGAGCGTTGTGTGGCACTGAGCGGAACGTATAGTACCGAAAGACCTGCGCACGGACGATACACGACTGATCACGAGTATACTATTAATTATAACACAATAAATATATATCAGGTTAAGAGTAGAAAAGCTGTAGTACAGTGAGTGAGCACCTTATTTCACCGATCCAGACCGATTTTCCTAACATGGTAGCAGAGCGTGGTTCGGCGTGAAAAGTGTTATGTTAACACGTGCCTTCGAATCTTTCGGAAAGAAGGAACCGAATGAAAGCAAAAGTGAATCAGGTGAGAAAGAACACTCGGAGGAAGAATCAGGAGAGAAACTGAAAAGGTTAAGAAAATATTTAAAGAAATTGCTCAGAAAAGAGATTGAGAAAATCTGTATACTGAAGCACGAGATCGAAGATTCAGAGAGTACCAGAGTCGAAATTGCAATTGAACAAGAAGAAATCGAAATGGCGTCAAATGACGACTTCAAGATCCCAAGATTTAGTGGGAGTAACTACAGCATTTGGAAACACAGAATTTTACTATTTCTGGAGTTTAAAGAGTGTCTCGAACCAGCGACACGTAATAGAATAAATGAAGAGGAAGCGGAGTGGAAGAAGAAAGATCTCAGAGCAAGAAACATCATTTATTGCAGTGTCACCGACGACCAACTTGAATTTGTGCGAGGCGAAACTACGGCCCGAGCAATATTGAAGAAATTTGATCAGCTGTATCTACGAGAGTCTACAGCCCTGCAGCTTAATATACGAAGCAAATTGAACAGACTGAGTCTGCGTGATTTTGACAACGCGAGCGCATTTTTTTGCGAATTCGAAAAGTTGATCAATGAGTTAAAAAGTGCAGGTGCTAATATAAATGAAAGAGAAAAATTAGATTATTTACTGAAAACATTGCCCGAATCAATGTTCCATTTTGCCGACATAATTGATTCACAACCGGAGCAAGAGAGGACATGTGAATTCCTGAAAAGTAAAATTTCCATGTGGGAGTCAAGTCGGAGCGACCATGGAAAAGGGAAGCATAGTGCATTCAATACTGAAAAAAGGAATGGAGCATGTCATAATTGTGGAAAATTCGGCCATTACAAAAGAGATTGCCGAAACACGTGGCAAGCCGGAAACGGAAGCGGCAGAGGTGGCGACCATGGCGGCAACCATGGAGGGGCGCCAACGCAAGGAGGTGCGCACAGGAAGCAGCAGCAACCGTACCAGCAGACCAGAGGCCCTGCGAGGGGGAGCGGTCGTGGCGGCAGGAGAGGGAGTTGGCGGCAGCGCGGCGGAACAGCGGGCCACTACTCTGAGAGAGACAACGACTCTTCGGCAACATTCCTGGCGCAGGTAGAGGGTAAGCGCGCACGGGCACCCGAGTCCGGAAACGAACCCGAGACCGCGGCTTACGCGAGCGAAAAATGCGACATTGAATGGATCTTGGACAGCGGATGTTCAGATCACATTATAAATAATGATAAGTTTTTCGATGAATCTCTTGTTTTGAAAAATCCAATTAAAGTAAAAGTAGGTGATGGTAGGACTTTAGAGGGTACGAAAGTAGGAAACGTTACTACATATTTTGAAATTAACGGAAAAAGAATGAAAATTAATTTGATTAATGTCTACTATGTCAGAGAAATGAACAAAAATTTAATTAGCTTTGCAAAAGTCACTGATAGGAATAAAATAGTATCTATTGGTAGTGATGCAAAAATTTATAATGAAGGTGGAAAATTAATAGGAATCGCAGTGAAAAATAATGGACTGTATAAGATCCAGAGTTACAGTAGTAAATCCGATTCGTATGTAGGAAGTATTGAGCAAATGACACAGAAGGAAAAATTTCATAGATTGTTAGGTCACGTAAATTTCCAGTACTTAAACAAAGTGTGCAAAGAAAAATTAGTTGATGGATTGCCCGAGAATCTAGAACAAATTCATTTAAAATGCGGAACATGTTTGCAAAATAAAATGCACAACCTAAAATTTGAAAATAATAGATACAGAGCGCAAGAGATTTTAGAAATAGTTCACACCGATGTAAATGGACCGCATACCACGACGGGATATGACGGATCCAAATATTTTGTAACATTCATAGATGATTACAGTAAGTGCGCAGTAGTTTATCCAATTAAGAATAAAAATGAAGTGACTAAAAGTTTGGAAAATTTTATGAATTTAGTTGAAAATCTTACCGGTAAAAAGATTAAGAAACTGAGATGTGATAACGGTCGCGAGTTTATTAATAATGATATGAATAAAATCTTACATGAAAAAGGGATAATTCTAGATACGTGTGCACCGTACACGCATCAGCTGAACGGAACAGCAGAGCGATACAACCGATCTATAATGAATTCCGCACGATGTCTTTTACAAGAATCAAATTTACCGAGAAAGTATTGGCCAGAAGTTATTAAAACAGCCGCGTATTTAAGAAATAGAACTATTGCAAATACTATTGAAAATAAAACGCCATTTGAGATTTTATTCAATGAAAAAGCGAATATTAAAAATTTAAAGGTGTATGGAAGCAAAGTTTTTGCCCGAGTTCCCGAGGTTAAGAGAGGTTCTAAATGGGATAGGAAAGCAGATGTAGGAAGTTTAGTAGGTTATGAAAGAAATGGATATACCCATACAGCACGCATGTCTAAAAGACATCTTTAAGACATCTTTAAGTCGTCTTTAAGATATGTGTGTCTAAAAGACGACTTAAAGATGTCTTAAAGATGACTTTTAGACATGCGTGCTGTATGGGTAGAATTCTGGTTGATAATAAAATTATAAAAACACGAAATGTAGAAATTGTTGAAAATGAAGAAAATCTAGTAGGCTTTAGTGATCCAGAGATAGACGATAGTGAGTCCGAGAATAAATTTGATGAAAATTTTGAAAATAGCGAAGTAGAAAATTCCGAAAAAGACAAGGTTCAGAGAGAAATTGTTAATAACAATCGGCTTAATGTTCAGAAGGATACTAGAAAGCTAAGTAACAGTTCGGATCGAAGTGATGATTTAGACTATTTAGATGATGAATCGAGACGATCAAAGCGGGATAGGAAAAAACCCGAGAGGTACGGAAATCCAATTGAAACAAAAATTGCATATGTTCATGTAGTAAGCGCGAAAAATCCACTAACGTACGCGGAAGCGGTAAATAGCGATGAAAGTGAATTATGACTAGAAGCAATGAATAGAGAGATGTTTTGCTTAAATAAAAATAAGACTTGGAGTCTTGTTGAAAAACCTGGGGGTGTAAAAGCATTAGAGCTAAAATGGGTATTTACGAACAAATTCGATGGGAGTAAAAAAGCGAGATTAGTTGTTCGCGGATTTCAACAAGACGAAATTTTAGAAGATTTATATTCGCCAGTAGCGAAAGTACAAACATTGAAATTATTACTTGCATATAGTTGTCAGTACGGAATGTATATTGAACAAATGGATGTTGAGGCTGCATTCTTGAATGGGAGCGTGAAATCGGAAGTTTATGTAAATCAACCACCCGGATTTGAAGATGGGTCAAATAAAGTGTGCAGATTAATTAAAGCGTTATATGGTTTGAGAGAGAGCCCGAGACAATGGTATGAATGTTTTGATGAGCATATCCAGAGTTTAGGTTTTAAGAGAAGCGAAAATGATTACTGCTTGTATATTAGTGAGGATGGAACAATCTTTATAATATTATTCGTTGATGATCTTTTGATTTGCGGAAAAAATAAGAAAAGAATTGATGAAATAAAAAAGGGTTTGTCAAAAAGATTTTCCATGAAAGATTTAGGAAAAGTAGGAAAATATTTAGGCATAAGAATAAAATATGATCAAAACAATGGTGAGATGACACTAGACCAAAGTGAATATATCGAGTCACTAGCAGTTAAGTATAATTTAGAACATGCGAAATTGTACCCGACTCCAATGGAGCAAAATTTGAGCGTTGAACCCGCGCAGTCAGTACCCGAGAATATAAAATACAGAAATATAATTGGAGCGTTGCTGTATATAAGTACAGGAACGAGACCCGAGATAAGTTATAGTGTAAACTATCTCAGTAGATTCCAAAATAGTTATGATGAGACGCATTATAAATATGCATTAAGAATTTTGAAGTACTTGTATTTGACGAAAGACTTGAAACTAACTTATAGAAGAGATTTAAATGCAGAAATTCTAGACTGTTTTGTGGATGCTGACTGGGCAGGCGATAAGCTAGATCGTAAGTCGACAACAGGCTATGTTATTAGACTATCTGGAAATGTGGTATATTGGAAATCCCGAAAACAGGGCAGTGTAACGAAATCTTCCACAGCCGCTGAATATGTAGCGTTGTCTGAACTTGTAAGTGAGATTAAAGTAGTAAAAAATTTATTGATTGATTTTAAAGTAAAAATTGAAAAACCGATCAAAATATTTGAGGATAACTCAGGTGTAATTGCGATAGCAAAATTTGGAAACTTAACTAAAAATTCAAAATATATCGAAGTATACCATCATTTTGTTAACGAGAGTTATGAGCAAGGTGTTATAGAAATCTTGAAAGTAGATTCAGAGTCAAACCTGGCAGATATATTGACAAAAGCTCTAGGTAGAGTTAAGTTTGAAAAATTTAGAAATTTATTAAGAATTATTTGAAGTTAATCTTGTCGAAATTTAAAAAACGTTAATTTTTGATTTGAATCAGACTTCTAAACCAGAGAAGGAAAAAAGGTAAAAACCTTAAGATATGGAATTTTTGTATTATTAAATAAAATTGTATTGCGAGTATAAGATTGTGTAGCGTATAAATTAAGGAGGTGTGTTGGAATGGGAGTAATTTCTCCGCTACACGTGATCAGCGGATGTGCGGCGATGTATGCGAAAATGTGTCGGTGCGTGTCGCGGGACGTCAGAGCGTTGTGTGGCACTGAGCGGAACGTATAGTACCGAAAGACCTGCGCACGGACGATACACGACTGATCACGAGTATACTATTAATTATAACACAATAAATATATATCAGGTTAAGAGTAGAAAAGCTGTAGTACAGTGAGTGAGCACCTTATTTCACCGATCCAGACCGATTTTCCTAACAGAAACAAACACCAGAAGCGTCTCTTCTGACGGTACTGGTTAAAAAAAATGTCAGAGGCGTCTAGTTGGACGGTACTGATTGCATATAAAATAGCAGTTCGAAACAAACACCAGAAGCGTCTCTCCTGACGGTACT
>NW_011965026.1:0-5496 GCF_000949405.1 Vollenhovia emeryi
TATCACTTAATGCATATTCTGATCAAATGCATGGATATGCTAGACTGTATATGAACGCTCCAAAATGTGTGACGTTGTCAACTCACAAAGAGCTGTCAGATTTCCTCAGAACATTATATTTTTTTACTTTACCAATAAGTATTTGCTTACAGAGATCGACTTCATATATATTTCATAGCGCATTTGAATCCTTGTGACATTTCTTACGTTTATCTTGTTTTTTGTTAAGATCTACTTTTTCTATGAAATAATATTAACGCTCAGAGTGCTTTTGCGAGCGATCGACCCACCCCTTCAGAAAGGATTTCTGTTACTGAGGCAAAAAATATTCTTAACGCATTTCTCACAGCCTCATTTAGTATACAAATAAGACAATATCAAAATAAAATTAATAAGTATTCTCCTTTATCGAATTAAAAAAGCTTGACTTACTATATTGAAACAAGAGTAAGTGTAAGTTTGTATATTCTTGCGTTTAGAATAAATTTTCCCTCCATCTTACAACGCACGAAGTTGGCACCACGATATTCGACAAAAGACTATTATTTTATTTCTAGATTTTAGAATTTTTCATTTAAGATGATTGGCGCTATATCGATCCTATTTTACGCTGCATTCAAGTGTAATAGCATTGGATCCGGAAATTTCTTCTGTGGGTGCATAGTTCCTGTGTTAAAAAGCACAGCCTTAACATTTTGTTCTTTCTTTCATTTCATCGGCGACCAGATTTAAAATTTGGCGTACTGATAAATCAACCTTGCAACTACAACGTATTTAAAATTCAATTATTTCTACTATTGGTCGGTTTATGCAGGAGCCACCTTAAGGGGATGCTGGAGTGATTCAGCACTTTTGCACCTTTCTAATCTAGAAACTATCAGTTCGCGGAAACACTTGTGTAATATACAAAGTAAATGACTTACGTGTACAGATCGAAAGCAGCTTGCTATTCCGGCTAAATGAAAGAACAATATGGCATCACTGAAACTAAGTTTGTAAGTCTAATAAGAAATAATAATGAGCAACACACACATACAGTACATTCTTACATTTAGTCGGAATAGCAAGTTTCTACGAAACAAACAGTTTTAAGTGCAAAAGGTGCAAAAGCGCAGAATCACTCCAGTATCCCCTTAAATGCTGCTTTATTGTTAAAGATAGTTCAAAACGGAGCTGAAAGGTCTGACTTACAATCATGTATTCTGTATTGGTTAATAAAGATAGATATAACATACGATTTTAACTTGCGCCTTGTCAACTGCGTCGAACTCTGAAGGTCCCGTTTTACTTGTCACTTGTTAGCTTCTTAGCGAGAGTTTAATACTGCGTACATCCTGTTTTTAATGATTAAAGAGAGCGCAAATATTTGGGAATATTCTAGGACGTGTTAAACAAACTCGTTCTAAGTTTATTGACTCACATTGGCCTTCTTTCTTCACCGATTTCACATTTCTTATTTCAAGAAAATTGTATTCGTGCACCGAGAAAAACTTTTCGCTACCGCAGCTAATCATGGTTTGGTAAAAATAAGATAAAACTGTCATAACTGTAAATTTCTAAATATTAGGTTCACAGTGTTTCACAACTGAAGTTTTAGTTGCCACGTGCAGTTTTTAGCTACGACAGTTACACTTTTCTTTCCGTGCGAAAAAAGCTTTCTAAATAAAAATTTAAGTCTACTTAACGTCAAGACAATAAGCCCAGAACTCAGTGCTTAGTTTTAGTGTAGAAAACAGTTTCCTTTAATTCATGAATCAAGCACTGAGTTCTAAGCTTATTGGCTCACATCACCCACTTGCCTCGCCGATTTCATATTTCTTATTTAAAAAAAAATTGCATTTGCGAGGAAGATTTTCCGAGCTAAAATTAAAATCTACTTAAAGCCGTTTTCCAGAATTCGAAAAGTATCATCCGTATTTCAAATCTCGAGAATGCGAGATAATCGAGTGCCCGGCGTTTATTCGGCATCGAGGATGTCACGGGAACTTCTGTGCGACACGACATTCGAGAATCTCCCTTTGTTACCTATTCAATTATTAGAATACGTGTAATATTCCTTTTTTTTTCATTCCCACCGTGGTGGGCGCCGGGACGCACGCCAGGGCGTCTGCGCGTCGCGCGTGCCGCGCTATGTATAGACGGTGATACGCCTGGGGCATCGGTTCCTTCGTGCGAATTATATGTATGCTCATTGCAGGGCCGGTCATCGGCCAAAGCGCACGTTGCTTCTCTCACGGCGCGTGCTAAAAACGTTTCCCCGGCGATGGAGCGAGTCACGGGAGTGCGCGAGTGCTGAAGAAAGATCAATTTAATCCGTAGGGGAATTCCGCACGTCTCTGTCTCATCGGTAGTGTCCGTGCACGTTGCTCGAGGTTGATCGAGATTGATAACGCGATTGCGATAAGTTGCACAAGGAGTCTCGATTGAAGCTACAAAATAAATGCACGGTCGAAGAATCGCCTTCTTTTTTTTATTCAATCGAGTGTGTGCGCGGATGTGAAAATCGAATACATTAAATGGAGAGGTGAAGTTCATCAGCTGTTGATCGGCTGCCAAGCGAATGTTAAATGTGGACCTCGTGTCCTTTCATAAATCGGCGAGGGAGCATTGCGACCGGCAACGGTTTAAACAAGGAATAAGGTAATTAGTCCAGTCTACGCGCTACAGGAAACGATCGAGAAATCTCCTCGACGGACACTGCTCGGTTTTATTTCTCATAAATTTAAGAGTGGTTCGGTTGCTAAAAGATCGTGTGAAATGGTTTAAATATCAAATGTTAAAGTCAATGCCAAGGTCTTCTTTGTGCAAATATCCAGCGAGAAATGACTCGTCGATCGACGAGTCATTTCCGACTGGATAACGACTCCGGATTTGATCTGTTGTTAAAATTAAGCACGGCGAAGGCTCCATCCCTGGCGAAAATAATTTGTTCATAAGAAGTTTGTTTAAATGTCGAGTTAATGTTCTATTTGAGTTTTAAAACATTTATTGAATTGTTTGTGAGATATAAATTTAAACACGGAGCTGTTTATGGCACGTTCACGGTTACAAGTGTTCAAATTGCGTTTAGTGATACAATGTCAAACGTTTCAATTATAGTTTTCTAAGTGTTTGTACAATGTTATTGTCGGTAAAGAATTAGCCAGGTGTTTGCAACGTACCTCTAAACAGTGTAACCATCAAAACTCTTCCTAAATAATGCAACTATCGATAAAACTCTTCATAAACAAACATAAACGTCGTCTCTCACTTAAAATTTTTGCCAGGGATGCTCGCGATGCCTTTGCGAAGTTGACGGTTTTGCGATTCCGCGCTGTCCGCGAGCTGATGTTAGAATTTTTTATCTACTCGAGTATTTGTTTTTGAGCTAAATGTTATGCTTGGAGGTCGAGAAATGCATACGTATTCGACTGAATATATTATACGTAGGAGCGCTATCGCGCTTCTAACGCGATTTCCGCGAGTGCCTCGGTTGAAACGACTCCTGCGGTCACGATTTCGACTCCCTGCAAGTTTTCCTACGCGGCTTAGAGTAGCTGGGCGCTATCGGAGCAACCGGGCTCGAAAAACAGCGCTCGTGTTTGTGCTCGTGGAGATACTGTAAATTTCGGCGTACATGAAACGGCAGCGCCGAAAGCCCAGCGACGACTACACGTTTGCTTTCACGCGATTATCTTCACTGATGGCCGGGAAAACACAGATCGTTTAATTGCAGATAATTATCTGCCAAGCCGTTAATTGCCCGCTGTATTTTCATTGTCCTGACGCGTCGCGATCGTAAATCGAATTAAAAAAAGGAAAGGTTGATTATAAAAAACCAAAATCTCTTGTATAAGAATGTCCAAGTAATTGTAACATTTGCGATTATTTATATCATTTTTATACACGACGTACAGAACAATTATAAATTCGTATCTAACAATAAAGTCAGATTAAAATCTTTTAAGATAAATAGTTGGTCATTGATCGCGCGTACGTGTATGAAAATGTCGTTTTAAATCTTTTGCTTTACGCGACATTCCATTCTTTCCCCAGTTTACTGATCCCCATCGATCCGATACGTGGACGATTCGCGGAAAATCGTGTCGCGTGGAAATTTCCGCAATATTCCTGACGCCGGATGAACGTGGGGCATCGAGAATGCACGAAGTATTCGATGGGGCATCGAATACTTCGTGCATTCTCGAGAATCAAAATACAGATGATACTTTTTTAATTCTGGAAAATCGCTTGATTTTCGATTCAAGACACATTCCTCACGAATACAATCTTTATAAACGGTTTTGTCTAACACGTTTGAGAATATTCTCAAATATTTGCGTCTCTACTGGATTCATATAAGATTAAAAAAAGTGAGAATTCCAGCTCATAAATAAGTTATCACCTGTACCTCAAGTCGTGAAACTCTCGAGACAGAATCGCGAATCTGTGTCGAGTATTTTAATTCCTTCGACTCGATATTATTTTGGAATTGGCTCGGGGGGAGTGATGGCACGGGATCTCGTCGTCCTGACGCAACACAAAGTAGTTCCGGTCGCGGAGGTACACGACGAAACTCGGTGAAGCCTGCGCGGTGCTTGCGTAAGCAATAAAATCGTTACGTAGCTTGCCGATAACGTGGGGTAGATCTGGCCGACGACGGGTCGTAAACCCTCTTTCCCTCCTCTGAGTGAGGGCGAGCTGCCGGCAGAGAATGTAGATACCTGGTGCCAAACTGTACACGAGACGGGGAGTATTGATCACGCCGCCGCGCCGCAGCGGCCATCTTTGGCGGAGAGAGGAGATCATTCGCGAAATTGACGCGCACTTTTCACCCCGACGCGATAAAATGCGCTTAAAAGTTTTTCCGTACGCGATTCTTGTACATTGTTGTAGGAATAAACTGAGATGCAAAACTGAGATCGCTCTGTTTACTAAGCGTTAAAAAGAGAGAGAACCGTTTTTTATATTTACGGCGATTTTATATATTTTTAATACAAATTTTTCACTGACCGTACAACTATTAATTTAGTGTTATTGTAGAATTATAATATATTAATAATCACATCAATACTGTTAATTTTTCTCTTCTTTTTTTGTTTAATGTTCGTACAAAGTGTGATTTTCCAAATCGTTTAACGTTTCATCTCATTCGCAAATTTAGATCGTATTCCAATTATCTCGAGCCTTTCATTTACCCAGAAAACACTTTGTGCGCAAACAGCACTAGCATCGTGACGACGCACCGGGATATGATTTTGCTTCTGTTGCTGCACCATTTTTGTAAGTGAGGTGTTAGATATTTGAGCAAAATTATACGTTAATACATGAGCTAACCACTTGCGTGCAAAAGCACAGTCTAAACTTAGGTAAATCTCGTCACAAACTTTCACGCATAAGACGAGCAAAATTTGCGCGCAAGAATTGTTATCTGGGTAATTTCGACTTAAGCAAGAATTTAAGAAATTTTTCTACTGTTATTTTCATCCATCTCTCTCTCTCTCTCTCTCTCTCTCT
>NW_011965027.1:0-5496 GCF_000949405.1 Vollenhovia emeryi
AGCTCGCAACAGCAACAATTCTCGACGGGCTTTCAACATCACCATTTCCTCACGAATAGCTTCGAGTGTGGCCACATCGGTATCAGGCATACTAGTGGCAGGCAGCGACACACGGGCGACGGGCGGCGGCAGCTCAGCAACCGATGACGGCCCCACGCTGGCCGCACCAGGTGCCGGCAAATCCCCAATGGATGCCGACGCAGGAGGCAATGGCACAAAACCCAGCGAGGATTCACTACACACAATCTGCGCGGCATCGGTGGCAGGCTCGCTCACTGGAACATTCTCCATGTTGGGGTTAGGTTCGTTACCGTGCGGTTGGGCCAGCGTGGTATCCACGGCTTCAGGCCGATTTTCGTTGGACGTCGAGTCTTCTAGACCCCGGGCAGTGCGCAACAGTGCTCTCAATTGCGGCACCGTGGCGGTTAGCGGGAATTCGACGTTGAGCTCGGCGAGCTCGTTACGTAGAATGGTCTTGGTGTTTAGCGCGTCGCTCATTGCTCTCGATCAGAATCGGCAATACCTCGGGAATCACACACAGGTTCGCTATTTTCCTTTTGGTGACTCAATCCGTATTTCGACGCTGGTGTTCTTTATCCCACTTCTGATGTAATCTAACGAACTTCCTCTCAAGAGGTTCTAGCTACTACTACTGATCACTACGCATGTCCTGTCCTTCGTTTCCGGGTCCCCCCTCCTACTTACTACTCCCCGCTCCGCCGCGCGCGCCAATGCATGTAAATGTACCCGACGGGATTACACATTTTATTTTTATTTTTCCTAAAAAAATTTGATACATATGTATTCTTTCTGAAATGTATTATAATATATAGAAATAATAATAATTAATAAAAAATAATAAATAATAATAAAAAATAAATAAAAATAAATATATTATAATAATAATCAATGGTTTGCAGTAATGTTTGCTATGTATAAAGATGGACATTATCTATCTATATATGTTTATAATGATAGTTTATGTTTCAGATAATTTTAAAAAACAAGTATTACGACAACTGCAAATAATTAGTCTTAGACAACAACAAATGTCAGAGGATCTTATTGTAGTGTTTTACTAATGAAAGCAAATTCTGAGAAAGATGAACCAATCGTATCAAATGAAGAGTCCATATTTAAAAGATATAATTTTCCTTTGAAAGAATTACAAGAATTGGAAGAACTAGAAAACTTTTTAATCCAGGATAAAAGTTTCAACTATTTTGTAAGCAAATTTACTAATACGGTTTTATTTTATTTACAATTTATTTACAATAAATTAATAATTGGATATCTTAGGTCAAAGAAATAATGCAAATTGGAGGAACAACTTACAAACATATGATAAAACGTGTATTGCCAAAAATAATGTCAAATGATTTGGCTAAGACATATAGTTGGATAGGTTTCAAAGGTAAACATAATTTTTCGACTCTTCGAACTTGCTCAGCAATATTAATTGCCACTCAAAGAACGCATCGCTGTTCTGAAGCAGTAATAGAAGATGTAATAAAATATTGGCTTGTAAAATCTACTGAACGACAGAAGCAGTCACAAAAAGAAAAGAAATTGTAAGATTGTTTTCTTCTACGTGAAAGAAATTTGACTTCTTATATTGCAGGGTTGGGAAGTAACTCGTTACTTGTTACGAAGTTACAGTTACTTTTTTGATAATTCTAACTTAAGGGGATGCTGGAGTCTGTCTGTTTTACCGACAACGCGAAAGTTATGTATGTGTGCGTATATGTATATTACATAAAAAAGAAAGAGAGAGCAATAATACGATACATCTTTCCTTGTCTACCAGATTGCAGCGCCATCTTATTATCATGCAGTTCTCTATTTATCATTCTACAGCTGTATTTGCATTTATAAATTTTTCTCTAACCCTATCTTTTTTTTCTAGACTTTTAATCTTAGTTCCAAGTACACAATATTGTTCTTGCATGTTGTCTTTAGGTCTCTCCGGCCTCATTTTGCAGATATAAACTATAGAATTTTTGTATAAGCAAATATTATCGTCATGTGACAGCTCTACATGCCAAAATATTTAATTTTTTTTCGTTTTTTATATAAAGTCGAGCAGACGGACTTTTATTTTTGTGCGAACTTTAATCGTGTACAAGAAATTTGCAATTCTGTAAAACCAATTAAAAGATATCCCTAATTAAAAAATGTCGGTAAAACAGAGAGACTCCAGCATCACCTTAACATCGTTACTTTTTCTCCATCTGTAACTGTACCTTAACTCAGTTATATGTTTTCGATAAGTAGTAACTAATTTACTAGTTAAATTAATAGTTACTTCATATATATTTTAAACCTCCACAGATTACATCAGGCCTTGCACTTATGCATAAATGCCTTTATCAACGCTTTACAATTCAAATGCAGATTTTCTATTTTTATTTTTATTGCAAGAAAGCAACTGCAAAGTAACGATTCGTTACTTTTTAAATAACTGTAACTGTAATGCGTTACTGTTCAAAATTGGTAACTTCTAACTGTAACTAGTTACATTTTTAGCGAAGAAACTGTAACTGTAACTAGATACTTTTATAAAGTTACTTTCTCAACCCTGATATATTGCTATACAAATCTTAAGTATTTCAGTCTTTAAAAAATTTCAGTATTTCTAGTATTTCTAGTATTATAAGTTCCAAAATTTTAATAATTATATTGATTGTTTTATAGGATGTATCCTCCAGTAAATGGACAGGTATGTCAATGACTAATCGAGAAGACACCAGTTAATAGAGGAATGTACCAATAAATAGATGTTGAAACCTCCCTCTCGTTAATTATTAATAATTTCATTTTATTTGTTTATTTTTTATTTTTCATGGCTGCCATTTTGTCCATTTATTGGTCGATTCATGCTATTATAAAATATTAAAATATATTTTAAAAAAATACATAGCACACATTTGTTCATGTATACATACATATACCAAATGTTAATACATTGTAAAATAACAAATGTTTATAACAAATATATATTTATAACAATGTTCAGAAAATTGTGTTTCTTATTTTTAGAAATAAAAAATTAACCTTGAAATTAACAAATAAATATATTTTTTAATTACATATATATTGCATATTCAAATAATCACAGTTCTAAAACACATGAATTTGCCCATTTTCAAAAGCAGTTAAAATTATCTTTTTATACAAGAAAGACAAAAATTATATCTAATTTTATTGATAAGTTAATATTTACTGGCTAAATCAATTTCACCTTTTTTATAAGAAGAACAGAACTTAGAAAACAATATGAAATCAAACTTGAGAATGATAAATGTTATCTGTTAACTGATATTATCGGTTTCGTAATTTTAACGCTAACATCTTCAATTTATGTTGTATTATAACAATAAATTGAAAATGTTAATGCTATTGTTAAGAAATCAATACTAACAGTTAACAAATAATATTAACATTTTAACATTAAGTTATATTGTTTTATAATTTTTGTTTTCCTCATAAAAAAGATGAGATTGATTTAGCCATTTTTGAAAATAATAATCTATATGTATTTCATAAAATATTTATTAAATATATTAAATATTTATTAAATAAATAATAATTATAACTGAGAATGTTCTACAGAATATTCAATAAAATACGTAGAATGATCTACAGAATATTCAGTACAATATACTGTGCACGTTCATAGAACTTTCTATTACTATTCTTATGGAATATTCTATAAATATGCATAAGTTATTATATAAAATATTCAACAGATTATTCTATTCATATTCGAAAAACATTTATAATAGTGCCAATCTAATGTTCTACGAACATAAGATAAATATATAAGAATGACCTATAGAATATTACAAATATTCTTGAAGAATATTCTTAAGATGTTCATAGGAGTATCTTGTGCTATCTGGGTATTTCCCTTTACATAGCACCCGCCAATCAACTTCCGTTTGACCTTGATGTTGACCTTGACCCCCAAGCAGGTCAAGGTCATTGCCCATTCCCGTCGCTCATTGTTTGTTAAAAAGTTATGAAGAAAATAAGTTTGTATCGGGTTTGCGTATTTCTGTAAAGCACAATATTCTTGTGTGCGTATGGACTTACAAATGATGGAAAATTATCTGCTCTACAGAACAGTTAACCCGGGTTAAATATATACAGTTTGGGAAATTTGGAATAATCCACGCGCAATTGTATGATGATGGAAATAGGATTGCTTTGTATACAAATGATGATCGGAGATGGAATTTGCCTCGCGCGAATAGTTCAATTTGTAGAAGAACATTATTTAGCAGAATTCTTATTTAAAAGGATGTATGACTTTCCTGTTCGTTTGGATACATTCTTTGATATTATATCTCAGATATATCCATTAAACGAAAATGTACTTGACATTGCATCATAATTTCATAAATATATGTATTTTGACATACTTGTTTAGGTTTTTATGTATTTGTACTCCCACCGTTATACGGAAAAAAAGTTTGGTTTATGTGTAAGTTGCAAGTGCTTTTAGCACGGCGCGCTGCGCGCGCCCCACCCCCTCCCTCCCCCCTCCCCCCCACCTGCTCTCTCTCCTCACCTTCTTCCCCGCACTTACCATAGACATAGAAGATAGAAGATAGTGACACGTTGGGAACACATACTGGGTCTATCTTTTATGTCTATGCAACTTGCCACCTTCTGCCATACCGACGATTTGTAGCGACACAAAATGGGTTGCGTGGTGGGGTGGGAGAGGGGAAGGGGGCGGGGGTGGGACGGGCTGCGGGAGGGGGGTGGGGCGCGCGTAGCGCGCCGTGCTAAACGCACTTGCAACTTACACATAAACCAAACTTATTTTCTTCATAACTTTTTAACAAACAATGAGCGACGGGAATGGGCAATGACCTTGACCTCCTTGGGGGTCAAGGTCAACATCAAGGTCAAACGGAAGTTTATTGGCGGGTGCTATGTAAAGGGAAATATTTACCAAACATGTAATTATGTAAATATATAACATTTCAATGTTTTTAGAAAACATATTTAATTAAAATTAATATTGCAATTTCTTTGGTACACAATATATCGGTTGCCACGGCACCATCGGAAATTACCACGTCCTCTTCTAAGATTGCCTCGTCGATCTCTCCAAGTCTCTCTCTGAGTTTGTTGCAATTGTTGCAGTCGTTTTTGCAATTTTTTTATTTCTAAAGCGCGTCTGTAATTAAAAGTTTATGAACAATGTTCTAATGAAAACTACAAGAAGTGTTATTAGAAGAATTGCATAATTTGTCATTTCTAATATAATTAGAACGAGATAAAAATAATAAATATTAAAAGCAATCAATAGTTAGTTTTTAACATATAAAATAAAAATACTAATAATCTTGGAAAAAATTATAAAAATGACAATATTACTCATTAATCAATATTTAAACTTATTAATATCAGTAAGTTTAAGTTTGTATTTATTATATCATTGTGTATTATTGTATTTTTCCCAATATGGTTACATTCAATTCA
>NW_011965028.1:0-5497 GCF_000949405.1 Vollenhovia emeryi
ATTAAAAGTGTTAAAATTTCATGTATTTTGAAAGTTTATTATTATTTGAATAAGTATGCGCTAATTGATAGCTAAGAAGAATATAATGTAAAATAAATAAACTTTCTGAAACAAAATTTGAAAACGGGGGAAAGTTTTTTTCGTTTATCTCAGAAACATAAAATGTGGACTTGCCTCTTTCTTGCAGCAATGTCTTCAATTAAGAACAGTAATCTAGCTTCTTTTTCCGCAAATATGTATACATATATGTATGCATGTAATACTCGATACCTATATTGCATTTTAAACAAATACGGTACTCACCGTCAGGTGCCATGCAGGATAGTTGATTATTGAACCATATTGCAGATAATGTAGGAAAATTTTCGTTCGAGGGAACATACATATGATAAACCAAATTTTCGCCTTGTTGAACAGTTTTAATGGACTTCTTTATCGATTGTGCTAAGTCTAATCGAATACTTTCGTTCTGAAATGCAATGTCCATAAAATTATCTTTAATGATAGAATTAAAAACACTCGATAATGGAATTAAAAAATGAATTTTGAAAGCACTTAGCAGTTAGCTATGTGTAAGGTAACATTATAACAATCTTTAATTTCTCGGTAAATATACCGATGAGGGGAGCCAGCCCCGATGACCTTGACCTTGACATATGTTATCAAGGTCACCTTCCAGAGTGACCTTCAGAAGGTTTTAGCCGTCGCTCGTGGTTCGTTAAAAAGTTATTAAAAATTTTCATAAACACGTAAGTTGCAAGTGCGTTTAGCACGGCGCGCTGCGTGCGCCCCATCCCCCTACCCCCGTCCCACCCCCTCCCCTCCTACCCCGCTCCATCCCCCTCCCCTCCTACCCCGTCCCACCCCTCCCCTTCTCTCCCCGCTCCATCTCCCCCTTTTTGCAAAAAAAATTGTATTAAACAGGACATAATCGGGTAAAGCAGATAATACACCAGAGAATAATATTTTTGCTTTATTTATGAATATTATTATTATTTATAGGATAAATTTCACTCATTATCGTCTGCAGCAGGCTTAAATTAAACTTCTAATAAAAACAATTATATGTATACACGACACATACAATAATTACCTCTCGACAAAAATTGGTCCAATCAACAACACTATTTGAATTCATTTCCAATTCAAATTGTAAAAATTGTTGTCGAGGTGGACGTAACATTAAAAAATAAGCAATAAATGGACATGCTTTGTCTAAGCCTAGTCGAAAACGGAACAAGAATGTTCCATTCAACGGGCGTAATTTGAAATTGCACGTCTAACATAAGGAAGACAAAGGCAAAGGTGCCTTTTTCGTCCACGATTAATTTTATAATAATGTCCAGTACAATGAAACAATAATGTATTATCTCTATACACAATATTAAGAACCGTCTTACATCGCGGACACTCAATTGTTCGCCTAATCACATTATTCTCACAAAGATAGGAAACTAATTCCTCGTAATTATACGTCAAACGCAGAAACTCGTGAAGTCGCATGTTCACGTATTAAGAATACCTTTTTAAAGAAAAGGTAAAAAAAGCACCAAGTATACCACAAAATATGTAGCAAATCAATATAGCTGTTCCACAAAAGCTGCAAGTTGATTGGCTACGCATTTCTCAAAACTAGAACTTGGACCAAGTACTAGCGTCATGGACACAGGCCTTAATTCGCCTGAATAGATACAGAGTTTCTAAATTTCTAAATAGTTGCTATTCTTGTCATCGGTGTTTTATTATTAACTCCATTATTTTTTCCAATAAAATCTTTAGTTTGATTTTTTAAGAAATATAACATTTTTTAATCAAAAACTAATACTAAAGCAACTAGTTTGTATAAATATCCGTTGTTATATTTGGCGCAATTTGTTGATATCATTACTTTTGTAGAGAAGATATTTTTGTAGAGAATATACTTTTGCAAAAAAGATAGAGCAACAAAATATATTCGGTTGAATTGGAGCTTATAATTGGAGCTTTTTTTACCCTTTTTTTAAAAAGGTAAGTTTTTAACGTGATATCACACCTTTTGTAGTGTGTAATATCTCATAATGTACTCTTTACTTGGCACAAAACTCGACATTTTTAGAATAATATTATCACAACCCCGGTGGTCGAGCTGGCTAAGACGCCCGTCACGGATTGAGAGGTCCCAGGTTCGAATCCTGGGACCTCTGGGATAATACTTTTCGCAATAAGAATTTTAATTCAATAGGGGAAAGGGTAAATTTATAATGCAGTATAGCGTTAAAATTAACTTAAAATAATTTGAATAAATCGCTCTGCGATTTTTAGAACACGTGAATTCACTGACGATAATGATCCCACCTAGGCGAAATCTGTGTTATATGTCCGATAGTAACGGCGCACAGTACAGGGTGGGATAATACGGTATATGAATCACAATGCAATATAATGGCCACCACCTTGCCAGGTCCTAAAAATATGGCGTTTAAGTTTCAATTTGATTTATATCAGAAAAGAACCGAGAACATATTACTTGTAGTTTATACACACGCGGCCATGAAAGCGTTCAAAGTAGTATACATGTTATTGCGAATAATATTATCACAGCCCCGGTGGTCGAGCAGGCTAAAACGCCCGTCACGGATTGAGAAGTCCCAGGTTCGAATCCTGGCTGGGATAATATATTTCGCAATAAGAATTTTAATTCAATAGGGGAAAGGGTAAATTTATAATGCTAAGTATAGCATTAAAATCAAATTAAAATAATTTGAATAAATCGCTCTGCGATTTTTAGAACACGTGAACTCGCTGACGATAATGATCCCACCTAGGCGAAATCTGTGTTATATGTCCGATAGTAACGGCGCGCAGTAATGCAGGGTGGGATAATACGGTATATATGAATCACATAGCAATATAATGGCCACCACCTTGCCAGGTCCTAAAAATATGGCGTTTAAGTTACAATTTGATTTATATCAGAAAAGGACCGAGAAAATAATAAATAATAAATAATAGAAAATAATAAATAAAATTGTAATTTATTCAAGGTGCTAATACATGCACGTAGTCTTGGAAATACCATCTGTTAGGAAACAGCGAGAACTTATTCAAGGTCCTAATACTTTGCGCGAGACGCAACGTGAGATACGCGACAGCAGCGCCAATGCCACATTGCGGCAGAAAAGTGAAAAGGACGCTGGTCTGGTCGACGACGACGACGACCAGGACGAGGACGAGGACGAGGACGACGACAAAGATGTTTCTTAATCCAAAATTTCACAAAACTGACTTTGCATTGCAATTGCATTGCAATACCTCCACTCCTGGGGCACGTAGGAGAAAAGTAAAAACACATTTATTATGCAAATCGTACCCAAGCTATCGATTAAGCGCAGTCTCAAGTTCGTCGGATCAGCCGTTGTTGAGATCCGAAAATCTGGGGACCCGTCAACTCGTGTACTCGCGTAAACTTACACGGTCGGTCTCGCATGCGTGCACTAGCTACGCTTACACTTGGCGCGAGACACTACCGTGTCTCGTGATCCTGCAACTACTTTATAAACACAAGGAATATTCCTACAGCCTCAACCTCTGTTATTGTTATGTGTACATATGAATCAGATTGATATTCAAATTTCCCCCCACCAAGTGATCGAAATCTGTACGGTGAAATGTAATCAACACACTACATGTGGAACAGTACAACGGCGGAAGTATGTACATGCGTGGAGACAGTATGTTCCGCCCCCCCTTCGGGGAACATACAGTCTCCACGCATATACTTCCATCGTTGTACTGTTCCACATGGGTTTGCGACTTTCCACGTGAAGCGTGATCCACTCCACACCTCAGACATAGTGTGGGTAGGGTTATATTTTAACGGGGGTGGAGGTGGGGGCGGGGAGGGGGGATGGAGCGGGGGTAGGAGGGGGAGGGGGTGGGATGGGGTAGGGGGGTGGGGCGCGCGCAGCGCGCCGTGCTAAACGCACTTGCAACTTGCGTGTTTATGAAAATTTTTAATAACTTTTTAACAAACCACGAGCAACGGCTAAAACCTTCTGAAGGTCACTCAGGAGGATGACCTTGATAACATATGTCAAGGTCAAGGTTATCGGGGCTGGCTCCCCTCATCGGTATATTTACCAAAAAATGCTTACCAGCCAATCAGCGGGAGTATTTAAGGCTACTTTTAAATAAAATTCATTTTGTGACGGAGATGGGATTGCAATGTGTCCATATAGTTTGCCTGTCGTAAGATTCGTTTTGTATGTAAAAAACGTATGCAAGGTACAGTATGTGCAATATGTGCTATGGTACACACTAGGTGCGGCAGCAACGTAATTAAGATAGACATTTTAGCCATCTTGTGAAGCTCTGTAACAAAATTGACAAAATATACAGGGTGTCGGATTCGATATGGACGACTCTAAAGATTATAGTAGATTGGGTTAAACTGAGAAGAAAAGTTATATACCATTTTACAAAATCCGTAATTATTATCGCATTATTAAGAAAAACGTCTGAGCCAATAAGTGCACGGAGGAGCTGAAGGCCGGACTCGGCAGACATGCAAAATGGTGTATTATTCTCCTACCACCAGAAAAACTTTTTCGGCGCGGTGTCATATGTCGCGCGTTCTCTCGCTGCGCGCCGTTCGCCCGCTCACCGCTCTCCGCTCGCCCCCGTCTCTCATCGATCGATGCGTGACTCCACCTCTCGCTATCGATTCTTGAGAGATGTCAACAAACACACCATTTTGCATGTCTGCCGAGTCCGGCCTTCCGCTCCTCCGTGCACTTATTGGCTCAGACGTTTTTCTTAATTAAGCGATAATAATTACGGATTTTGTAAAATGGTATATAACTTTTCTTCTCAGTTTAATCCAATCTACTATAATCTTTGGAGTCGTCCATATCGAATCCGACACCCTGTATACTTTTATTTACATACATATAATAGTATTAGATATAGTATAACATATAGTATAGATTACATGATTGTTAAATATAGAAAAATCAAATATTTATTGACATGTTAAAAAGTATATAAAAAAATATATATTATTTTCTGACAGAAATGTGTGCCGTTTTTTGTGTTACAACCATTCACGTATATAAGTATTTATGCTATTCACTTACATTTTGGTTTTTATTTAAACATTTATCTTTATCACTGCAATAAGGTAATGGAATTTAAAATTAATTTTTTCTAGCTTACGTTTTTCACGAGTTTCAAAAATGGACTTTTTGCAATATTAAGATTGTATCAACGTTATTTTGGCTTTAAGCGAAACTTGAACATATATCTGTCTTTATCTTTCTTTTTGAATAAATAAAGACACACATTTAAGTATCACTTAAAGCCAAAATAACATTGATGCAATCGTGCCTTAGGGATACATATGAGTATATCTATATATGTGTATGATATATATAGTACGCCTGTAATTCATATCCTAACCACCGCGGGCGTGACGATCGACTTTGTCTCCCTTCATTTAACATTGAGCGTGCACTTCTCT
>NW_011965029.1:0-5497 GCF_000949405.1 Vollenhovia emeryi
ATTCGATAAAATGATGAATTGATGATGATTCTGAAGAACGCTGGTTGGGTTGTGGCGAACAATGGGAAGGGAGACTTCAATTTTTGTGTACCACTCAACATGCTATTGGGATTCTCTGAAGATTACAAACGCGTGGTGATTAACGCCCGTCACGAATTGATTTTAATACGATCGCGCAATGATAACAACTGTCTCTTTGGAAATGCTGAGATGGAACCTAAACTTGAAATATTCAAGATACAGTGGCGCATGCCGCATGTATTGTTAAACGAGGTGAACAAACTGTCGATGCTTCGTGCTTTGGAAAGCGGACAATATCTCAATATGGGATTTCGTTCATGGGATCTGTACGAGTATCCGCTATTGCAACAGACGACTAAACATTCATGGGCAATTAAAACGGCTACTCAGCTCGAGAAGCCGCGGTATCTTATCTTTGCTCTGCAAACAGGTCGAGAGAATATCATGTCACAGAATGTGAGCCAATTCAATCACTGCGAATTGAGTAATGTAAAACTCTATCTGAATTCGGAATGTTATCCATACGATGATATGAATCTGGATTTCGATAAAAACAAATGGTCGAGTCTGTATGATGCGTTTTCGCGGTTCCGGAAGAGCTATTTCGGAAACGAGGTTCTTATGCCCGGTCTCACTACCGACAATTTTCTAGAACAAGGACCGTTTGTCATTATCGATTGCTCCCGACAAAACGAGTCAGTCAAGAGCGCGATTGTGGACGTGAGATTGGAATTTGAGTGTAAGGAGAATGTGCCAGTGAATACCACTGCCAGTGAATACCACTGCGTACTGCCTCATCATACATGATCGCATGGTTCAGTACAACCCGCTGACCAACGTCGTGCGAAAAATCCCCTAAGTACTACATTTTGGACACAATGGTTTCCCCCTCTTTCCAATACAGTTTAGAGGGGATGAACTGATTTAAAATCTGCTATGCATCAAGAGCAATCGCAGTATTCCTCCTTCTCTCGACGTGTTCAATCATGTCCATACCGACGTTTGTGGACCTGCACACGAAGGCTTCGTCGTCAGCGGTAACTTTGTCGTGAAGGAATTTGCCGCTCTCCGAGAGGGACGCGTTCTCTCTCACTACATTTTCACATGTCCCGTACCGTGGAGGCTTCTCACCAAAGCGGAGCAACATCAGGCATCCTGGTTGATTGCAAATCGTCATGGAGTCCGATGGGAAGATGGAATGATTCCATACAGCAGGGCTAGAAGTCTGATTACAACGGCTGTGTTTGGCATGGAAGATAATGATGATCTTGAGACACCGTTTCTCGTCTATGTCAAGGGACACGAGAAACGAGAATGGCTGAAGGATATGCTCTTGAATGACGCGAGAGGAGATCTATATTGAAACTATTGATGTAGACTATGAGGGCATACCATCTCTAAATAAATTGGATGTTGCACATACTTTTCACTGCCAGAAACTTGTAACAAATTGCGCTTTACAAAATGCTTTTAAACTTTACAATTGGTGGTCTAACCATAAAAAATATGTAACAACATGTGTTATGAAGTGTATTTAATTGCTGTAAGCAAAATATATGTATATTATATATCGAAACGGTGTCTATTTTTTCTCCACTCGTATTTCCTTCTCTCCCCGTTTGCATCCTCTTCCTCGAATCCTCTCTCGCCCTATCGCTCCACCTGTCGCGCTCACGTCTATCACGTTTCGCGATTTCTCGTTCGCGCCTATCTCGATTCGTTCATGTTTATCACGGTTCACGTTTTCTCGCTGCTTCTTATTATGTACTTGGAAGATGGAAATAAAACTCTTCCGTAATCTAAGTCCAGAGATTGCACGCGGAATGCCTGCGTAGAAAATGTGTCCAGTCGTCTTACGCTCACGTTCTGCAATGCAGATCAGCTTTAATTTCGATTCTAAGCAGTCTCTGCGTGACACTGCTGGGACGATGCTCATAAGGCTCTTATAGCAACGGTTGCAGCCGAGTTTTGGTATAGCCCTACGTTGTCGCTCTTCTTATTAACTACTTGGGAAAGGAAGATAGATATAATACTCTTATTTAATGCACAAATAACTAGGTACTATATTATTTTTTTATATTAGAATGTTATATCCAAACAATATCAAGCATAAAATTTTATTGGATGAAATAAAGGAAATAATATTAATATTAATAATATTAATGAGACAAATTTTTTATTAAAAATATCTTATAATTACTTCGTACTCCAAGCTTTTCCAATATAATGATGCTAAATCGTAATCGCATTGGTTTATAATGTATGTTTCTAAGCAGTCTCGGCACGAGACTGCCGGGGCAACGCTCGTCAGACTTTTATAACAACAATGGCAACTAATTTTGGGTAACTATATATTGTGTTGGCGCACAAAACCCGTGCCACCTTGATTTGGCCGCATAATTTGCAGGTCTCCCCATTAAATTGAAACATTCGTTGCACATCCGCAACTTGTCGCCATCCTCGTGGATGCAAAACTCGTCCACGATTGACTTCGAACATATACCATTAAGGTATATGCGATATGTATTTGGGTGGTGTTGTGGCACGACCCCATCAATTGGGCCGTACCACTCCTGTTTCTCCTCCATAGTCCTTGCGTCAATTGTTGGAGGCCTCATGACTCTGTAATCAATCGTGTTAAATTCATTAGATCAAGCTCGTAATCGCCGCCGCTCAGGTCTACCGGATAATGTAAACTTACCTTTTTCTTCGTGCTTCGTGCTTAAAATTGTTGTGACTCCAGGACCACAAGCCGTTTTATGGATACGATTCGGAGCTTAGCTGCGGTGAGATGGAGATTTACGTTCCAAGTTTCGACAAACGGAGTACCGGGACCGATGACTATCAAGCCTCGTACAGTTCCCGTTTAACGGACGACAATGATCTCTTCAGCGCTAACGGTCCTGCTAATCTCGGAATATTCTGGACAAGGATTTACCTTTGTCTTCGTGCTTCGTGCTTAAAATTGCTGTGACTCTGTTCTTCTACTGCGGTTTTGCAGGCTTTCAGGCCATTTATATATGCCGCATTCATATCATTTGCCCCATCCCGCACCATCTTTGTCAGCAGATCTGTGTGGGTGCTTGATCCCAAGGAAATTAATATGCACATCCTGGCGTCTGCGTTAACCAAGACGTCTCCGGCGACATCTATTACATGTAACTCTGCATCTAGCGAATAATGCCTCTGCCAAAACTGTGTATTAGCGCTCGATCCTCTGTCTCATCCCGCGTCTACCATCAAGACATTCCCGGTGATATCTATTACATGTCGGCGTAGTAGGTTCGAATATAAACGCTCTGAACTCTCTGACATCATGCACCTTGTTAAAAAAGTTGCTGTCAGCAGCCTGGTTTCGGTGCTTGACCCAAGTCGCTCTCAGCAGTCGGGTTTCGGCGCTCGATCCCAATTTTTAATGTACAAATATGTCAATGATTTTTTATTTTTATTCCTAAACCCCTCATTACACAAAATTATTCTCGTAATCTGTGAACATATACTGATTCGCGCTATTCTTATACGTATGGATTGGAAGTGGAAGAAAATGTATGTCATTAAAAAATTTTAATCTCATTTTATTATCTCAATTTATCAAAATACATCACCCCGTTTATGGGCTTCGGCAAGAATTTCTTTTACGGCATAAGCCATTAATTCGCACTTTATGATCGAAATAAATTCACAATTTTCGGTTGAATTTTTATAGTACTTGTCGTGTAGGATTCTAACTGCATCGTTCGGTGTATCACATTTTTTTTCGCCACTCATCCACATATCTTGTACATGCACAACGAGTTCTTCGAAGCTTTCATGTACAGTTTCTAGATCCGCATACAGTTGAAAATGTATGCAGTCTACACAGTGTTCCAGTTCAAATAAAAATGATATGGTTGATGGTTTCATGTACATAGAAGTATTATTTGATGTTACTTTTACAATATTTCCGTGGCGCATTCTAACTAGTTCTATAGCTAAATGATTAAGCTGTATCGCTGATGATGATGACGCATCTGTTGCCTTTAGCAGCTGGTCTATTTTTGATTGATTTTTTCTGTATTCTTTCTCCAAATTGATTGATCTAACTCGATCTGATGTCCTTGATTATCGCCGAGAATTATTTCTACGTAGGATGCACGAGGTACTACTCTGATTCCAATATCTATGTATTTGAATGCTGTAGATGTCAGCGGTAACCTCCTGCACATGATACGCGGTGGGTTATGAGATTCATCATCGGAACTGAAAGAATATATAAAGTAAAATAAATACATTTATACGCGGAAAAAATGTGTGCAAATATGCAGTAGCTTTATGGTACTCACACGTCACCACACTGTTTCTTGTACGATACAGTTTCATCTTGAGGAACGGATGGCGTATAACTGCTTCGATGAACATACGGTGTGTAACGACGATTGTTAAAACTGTTTGAAAAATACAATTAAATGTGGAAAATGGTAAAGGAAAATATACGATAACTTTGTAGTACTTACACGCTGCACTGTTTCTTGGTGGATGACATTTCCTGAGGAGTGTAATAATTCATTCTTGCTAAGGAAATCTTAAGGCCTATCAGGACACGAAGAAACTGGATGATAAATACGAACTTCTTGTCTAACGATGCGTTCGTGGGTCCCAACGTATTCTTAGTTCTCGATCTCGTATAAAATCTCCTACTGTGGTACAGCGGGCTTCCGGACCGTTTATATACCATAAAAAGTCGCTGTCAGCAGCCAGGTTTCGGCGTAGACAAGAAAGTCGCTGTCAGCAGCCAGGTTTAGGCGCTTGACCTCATGACTTATGCCATGGATGCGTGCAGCTGTGAGTCTGCACTAATCATTTGTATATCGTCATCCCCCGGTGATATCTATTACATGCACGCGCCGCGGATTGCCAAAGACTTTTGTCAGTAGCCAGGTTTCGGCGCTTGATCTCATACAATGGAAAATAATATTAATACGTGCAGCTGTGTTATCGGCGCTAATCAAAGGCATCTCCGGTGATATCTACACCTAAAAAACTTACCTTTTTAAAAAAGGTAAAAAAAGCACCAAGTATAAGCTCCAACGACCGAATATATTTTGTTACTCTATCTTTTTTGCATCTCTACAAAAATATCTTCACTACAAAACTATCTTCTCTACAAAAGTAATGATATCATCAAATGGCACCAACTAAACTAAATATAGTTTTAAACGTGGTGGGGCGATGATTGACGTGGGCGCATGCCCGCCGGCTGGGCGCCCGCGAACGCCCGTTGCCCGCGGTTTAGACAATCCAAAAATACCTTTTCAAAAATATTGTCTCTACAAAAATCTCTACAAAAGTATCTTCTCCACAAAAGTAATGATATCATCAACAAATTACGCCAAATATAACAATGGATATTTATTTATATGTATAACGCGTATCTTTCTTCTACCGTAACCATTCTGTAAATCATCTTATTCGGCCAATAACGTATCGACAGCACCGA
>NW_011965030.1:0-5501 GCF_000949405.1 Vollenhovia emeryi
GGGGGCATCTTTTCACATGATTGTGCAGATGAGAATGATGAGGCATGCAGGGATGATGATGCTTGGAATTGTGAAAGTCGATATTGTGATAATGGTGTTGTGTAGTTGTGAGAGTAGTCCTGTTTTGAGTCATATGTCCTTGCGTCTTTTTTGTATCTCTTCGTTGCTGAGAGTGGGATGTGCAATATTTTGCAATATCCATATTCAGCAATTGCAAATTTTTAGAGGACAATTTGTCTTCTTCTCTTTCTATTCCTCGTCCTTGTCCTCGTTGACTCATCTAAATAATTTAAGAGACTTCACTTAATGGCCATCTTAATCTCTTGTATGTAGAATAGCTGCAACTACCCAAACGTCAACAATAGGATCGATATGCCCTTCAGTATGCCAATAAGGCATGCGAAAGCATTTACTCTGCACTTCATTAAGATCTATTATAATGACTTCATTAGATAATAAAGAACACCGGAAGACACCTACTGATGACGATGGCAAACCAACATCGAAAAAATCGTCAACTCTACAAATACGCTGTCGTCTTTGACGACGGGTCCAGAGACCTTCACATACGCTGTCGTCTTTGACGACGGGTCCAGAGATCTTCACATACGCTGTCGTTTTTAACGACGGGAGCAGAGTGGCAACAGCCTGGTCATCGGCAGTGAGAAGCGGCACGCCAAGAGGTCAACCCAACGCCTTCCTCACCACCACGGAAAACGCGACGGCACAACACCCGGCCGTCCAGCTCTTCGGAGGAAACTCTGCCAAAAAGGAAGAGCCGTCCACGGGTCGTATCGGTGGTGACGATACCTCCAGCCGAGCAGGTGGTAATCCGACCCAGCGAGGATTATAGACGTCCTCCACATCAGCAGGAACCGCCTCTCCAGGAAGATCTAATAATTCCGACCATGCCGCCACGGGCAATAACTCCGGACTACCAGCACGCGGAACTACCTCCGCTAATCCGGGACGAGCAACCCGTTTCGCCAACTACAGCGGCGACTCATCCAGCCGGTGCTGACCACCACGAGACTGCCGTAACGTGGGAATTAGAACGCCTCACACTTCAGCCACCACGGTTCAGTCGACCGCGGCATCCACCTCTTGAACCACTGGATCCAAGGTGTTCACGCCCTATCTCGCCGCGTTCCAGGGTGACCACAGCAGACAAGTGGACCCAGACCAGCACATACGCTACGGCGCGGAGGCAGAAGCAGCGGGATAAGCAAAAGCAGCGAGCTCCACTGACAGAAACCAAACAGCTCTTATAAGAACTCACAACCGGCCCTTTTCAGGGCCCCACTCAATTAAACGAGTAACATCTCCTCGTACTCTCGCAATAAAAGTAACGTAGCTTACGGACGAAGCAGCTACATCCATTTTTGCATAAAGATATTATTAAAACGTTTTTATTAATATTAAAATTGATAATTAAAAGAATTCTTGGAGATTTAAAATTTTATTTTTGATAGTGAAAAAAATTAACTTAAAAAATCATCTTGGTCAAATCGGAACTCGGATGACGGCGGAACGGGGGGCACTGTCATCACAGATATTTCATTTTACAATTTTCTTATGTGAAAGTACAACTAATATCAAATTGTAATCTAAAAAGGTGCTTCCTGGGTAGAAAATATCATGCTCATTGCAAAAAGCAATTATTGATTATTTCGGAGCTACGTGAACGCGGCCATGGCAATGCTGAGACGCGCGGCGACTCACTCACGCACACTAGTAGACGCGTGGCTCACGAACGTGCGTCCGTTTAAAAAGCGATGCGGATTCGCAAATTTTAAATAATAATAACTACTTTGTGAGGCGTGACTCGAAAAAATGGTTCGGGACTCTACGACTCAGTTTTTCATGAGAAATATCACTATATAAATGGTGGACGCGAATTAGAATACACCCTGTATACGGCGCGTTGCTTGTGTGCGAGCGTGCGCGCGCGAGCGTGACCGAACAGATCATCCCCACCCCAGACTACGTTCAGATACATCACCCGAGTATCCCAGCGTATCATTCTATCCTTGTTTCTCACCGTGTGTTGAACAAGGATAGAACGATACGCTGGAGCACTCGGGTGGTGTTTCTGAACGCAGCGCCAACTGGGCAAACGTTCTCGGCTGGCATCAGTGCTCGCCCGGCGCAAGAATTGTTAGGCGACGTGGCCGAGATGATGGAGTACGGTGGGCAGTGCAAATACAACGACGATATTGTCACGAGTTTCCGATATGTCAGCAAGCGAGGCACAATAAAGCGGGCATTGATTTCGCGCTTTACAGTGTATAGTGCAGTCGTATTTACTGTGGCTCCACGACCACGATTACAATCCAATTTGCACGCTGTGCTCGGACAAGTTGAGCGACGGCGATTGTGCATGGTTAACCTGCTATCACACCTTTTTTTTTGTTTACCCGGTGGAAATCCTCATGGGCCGTCACCCCGCTCCCGCTGGGACGGGAGGGGGTGGTGTGTGGGACTCGTCTCCCTGGCCCCTGGGCATTTGACAACCCATGGGGCCAGTGGTGCAACGGAGACGCCTACCTCACTAAAACCACCGGGGGTGGACTTCTCTGCGCTTTCTGGGGCCACCCGGGGACTGCAACGCATTACTTCCGGGTGGCCCCGCGCCGCGCGTGATTTCGCGCCCGTCTCACGGTACTTGAGCACCCGCTGGCCCTGAGAAGGGCCTTTCTTCTCCTTCCTTTGGATATGCGACGGGGGTGCCACCAGGCCTCCCTCCGCGCCCCCTGGTTGTCTGTTGGGGGCGGGTGAGCCAGGGGTCTCCAGCCCCTGACCCACCCTAACTTGGCCCCATTTCTTCTTTCTTCTTCTCCTCCTCCCCTTTTAGTCGCCTTTTACGACAGGCAGGGACTACCCCGGGGCTATTCGATAGCGGCACCCGTACGCTTGAAAAAATGGGATCATCCCTCTATGCACCTTTTTGGTGGTATTTGCCAGCCTGCATGTGTTGGCCGGTCTCTCTCCTCTAGTCGCGAGAGGGGTGGCTAACCTTAACGGTCCGCCACCTTCTTCCTCTCTATCACCAGGCCCTTAGATGAGCCAGCGGTCGTCGCGCTCCTCTCCCTCTATATCGTCCTGGCGCGGCTCCCGCTCCTCCTCGCTGCGAATTTCTTGGAGGGTTCGCCTCTCCCCTCCTGATCCGCTCTGCCTCCTCCTTCTGTAGTAGAACGTGCTCACAGAAGGAGGAGAACGCATCCCAATTTCCCTCCTCATCTATCACCGCCTCTACGACGGCTCGGAGCGTAAGATCCCGCCCGATTTTATCGGTGAGAACTCGGCGCTTATCCGCCCATTCCGGGCACACCTCTAGGGTGTGTTGCGCCGAGTCCCCATTGCCTCCACAGTGGTGGCACCGCGCGTCCGGCTCGCGCCCTATCCTGTGCAGGTACTCACCGAAGCACCCATGCCCGGTGAGTACCTGCGTCGTCCTAAAGGATGATCTGGCCCATTGACGATCCAGCCAGTCGTCGAGACGAGGGAGGATGGCATTGACTGTGCGCTTGCCGGAGATGTTCGGCTCTGTGAGCCACGCGCGCCATTCCTCCCTCGTCGCCCTCTTCACTTGGAGTCTGAGGAGCCTCCGCGTGCCCGCCGTGACCGGAACACCCCGCTCTTTGAGTTCTCTGGTGCCGGTATGCCTCAGCATGCGCGGCCGCCACCAGCTCGAGCGGGGGCATCCCAGCCAACAGCATGGCTGCCGCGTGGGATACCGTACGGTACCCCCTTATGGCCCTAATGGCCATCCGCCGTTGGGCCCTTCTTAGAACGGCCCTGGCCTTTCTACTTTTCTGTAGGACCTCTGCCCACACGGGGGCACCGTACATCGCCATGGACGTCGTCACATTGGCGAATAAACGTCCCGTCCTCCCACGCGGTCCGCCCAGGTTGGGCATCAAACGTGATAACGCGTTTCCCGCCTTATCCAACCTGGGCGCCAGCCTCGCAAAATGCTCCTCAAATCTCCATCTTCCATCAATGTGGAGGCCCAGATATTTTATCTGGGCCCCCACCTTGACGTCGATTCCGTCCACCGTGATCTGGGTCTCGGGCGGCGGACCGGCGGATCCGTCATGAAAGTAGACCGCCTCGGTCTTCTTGGCCGCCACCCGTAGACCCAGTGCACTGATGGCCTGCACCACGCAGGCCACCGCCACATTGGCAACCTCCCTTGCCTCCTTCCAGTCCTCCCCACCGGCTAGCACCAGTGTGTCGTCTGCATAACACACTAGGGTACTGCCGGTAGGGAGTGCGACGCGCAGCACGCTGTCGTAGGCATTGTCCCACAGGAGTGGTCCCAGGACTGACCCCTGCGGGACACCGCAGTCCATGTTCGGGGCTTTCCCTCCCTGTCTAGGCAGGTAATCGCCCTTCCATGCAGGTAGTTCCCGATTGTTCTTCTTAGGTAATCCGGCACTTCAAGCTCCCTGAGGGTGGCTTTGATCTCCTCATGGGGGATGGAGTTGAAGGCGTTTGCGATGTCTAACGCCAGCACCACTCCTCCATCCCCCATTATCTGGTCCGAGAAGGCGCGGACGCATTTGATAGCGTCTATCGTAGAGCGTCCCTCCCGGAAGCCAAATTGCCGCTCCGACAGTCCAGGTCCCACGTGCTCTACGTGGACCATAAGCCGTGCCGCGATTACCCTCTCGAACAGTTTGCCTATTTCATTTATGAGGCAAATAGGCCTGTACCCGGCTGGTGTATCTGCCGGCTTGCCTTCCTTGGGGAGAAGCACCAGGCTCGACTTTTTCCATAGCCCCGGGAAGATGCCCTCCTTCAGACATAGGGTAAACAAACCCTCCAACCTTCCGGAGAGCTCTCCCAGGGCTACCTTCCAGGCTACACCGGGTACTCCGTCTGGCCCCGGTGCCTTGCCCGCCTTGAGCTTCTTCGCGGCGCGAGTCAGTTCCGCACCGCTGACGCTCAGCTCCTCCGCCCAGGGCTGGTGCTCCTCCCCCCTGGCCACCTCTCTCGAGAGTGCCCTGTCTGGGTCACCCGCCGGAAAGAGGGCCTCCACCACCTCACCGAGGAAGTCCGGCTGCAATGTTTCTACCGCGGGGAGCGCCCCAGTGCTCAGCTTGTTCATTACAAGCTTATAGGGGCGCCCCCACGGGTCCGCATCAAGGGATCGGATCAGCTCGTCCCATGCTGTCTCCTTGGCCTTCCGGATAGCCGTCTTAAGCTCTTGCCGCTTAAGACGGTTCTCCTCCAGGAGGCGGTCCATTTCCTCCCCGGTTGTGTTCTGCCTCCGCCTTGCCCTCAGGACAGCCCGCCTTTTTTTTTACGTGTGGAAATCCTTTATGGATACCCGGGCCTCCCTCCGGGAAGGGTGTTTACATTAAGTGGCCCGAGTTATGTGGGACTGCCCCCCTAATGGCGATCGGGTGCGGCCGCTGACGTTGCGACCGCTGGGCTTACCGCACTAAAACTACACGGTGCACTGCGCTGTGCTTTACTTGGGGGACGCCCAGGAC
>NW_011965031.1:0-5501 GCF_000949405.1 Vollenhovia emeryi
AAAGCCCGTGTCGATTCGACGTAGTTACGACCATCGTTTCTCGTACTGGGAAGGTGTAACGAATGACGGACGCGTGCCCTCGCTTCTCACCGTTTCTGACACTTAACATTGTATAATTTTCCATCTGTCTCAACAGCAACTACATATTTTCTCTGTTACAGGTACGCGGTACGCGGTACGCGGCACGCAGTACGCGACTCATCTCGTACAACGAGTTAGGGCGAGTGGAGAGCGCCATCCACAAACGTAAGTAACAACAGCACTTGTGTGTGTTTCTTACATATAATAACATGTTTCTAATCGCAACGTATTTTTACAGAAGCAGCAGCAGCACCACCAGCCGCAGTCTAACGCTCTGTGCAAGGTAAGCACTATTAATGACATTATTGATGACTGATAAATTATGAATGTCATTTGTCATTGATACTGCCTGTTTCTTGATTGCAACATTTGTACCAGTATATCCAATTTCCTATTCATCTTACCTAGAAAATTGGCAAAACTCATTAATATCTTCTTTTGGGAATCAACATTTGTATCACGATATTTTTAAGGGCAATTTGTAACAACTTGGTAATATTTCTCTTCATATATACCTATGCAAGGATAACATACGCATTCTACGTAATATAATTTTAATAGTTGTGTTGGAGCATCGTTGGAAATATTATTTTTAATTGCCCAGATTTCTAGTTCCTAGATGAAAATGTTTCATTAGAATCTACAAAACTTATACTGTTGATTGACTTGTAATTATTGCAGTCTACTGTATTTTCGATTGAATCAATTTCTTGTTGTATAGATACGTTGGAATGATTTGAATCACTGGAATAGTTTATGTCACTAAAATCCGTACATTGAGGTTGAATAAAAGAATTTTCCACTCGATACTTTTCAATGGTTTGCTCTTTACTTGAGATGGTAGTATCTATACTAGTTTCCTCATCAAACGTCTGCTTTGTTGCCATCTCGATATCGACACTATTATCCCAATTGAATTGATGGTTGAGTTCTAATATATGTTGTGATATGACTGAATGTTTAGATGGATCTAATTTGACGTTGTTAGTGTGTTCTTTTATTCTTGTCTGTAATTTTCTTTTCGTTTGTCCAACATACGTTGCGTTGTTCTTATTTAATTTGTTTGTCTTGTCTTTTATAGCGTTAATGAATCTGTTCATTTTGTTAATGACTCTGAAACCTAATATGAATTTCGACTTATCTATTAGAGGTTTTATCAAGTTTTGGACGGAACTCAAAAATGGAAGTACTAATAATTTTTTTGGACGAGTTTCGTTCGCAGGAGTTGTCTCCGAATCGTCATTTATGTTCGTATTTTTGTTCTGTCTATGTTTTATTGTTTTAATTCTATTGTTAATTTGATTAAAAATCAGTTGGAGGGGATATCCATTGTCAAGTAATATTTTTATGCAAATGTCAAGATTTTTAGTACGATATATTGGATGTGACAATAGTAATGCCCTGTCTATCAAGTTGTATAGTGTGCCTATTTTGTGGTTCATCGGATGATTGGAATAATACGATAATAGTCTCCCTGAAAAGGTTGGTTTATGATACCAATCGATTTGGATTTTGTTTTCGGCAATTTCCAGTTGAAGTTCTAAGAAGCTAATCTTTCTATTGGTTTCTTTTTCAATTGTAAATTGTAGCCTTTCATGAACTACCCATTGAACTTGGTTAAGATGTTGTTGATTAAAGAATACGGGGCTGCTAACAATATGTCGTCCACATATCTATAATAGAATTATTGACTGTTCAAACTCTGCAAGTATTTGTTCTTCTAGATGTCTCATTACTATGTCAGCTATGATAGGCGAGAGAGGGGAACCCATCGGTGTGCCATATGTTTGTTTGTACAGATGACGTTATCAAACGTGAAGAAAGAGGATGTTAATATGAAATTCACCGCGGACAGGAATTCTTTTTTAGCAATTTCTGTGTTGTTCTTTATTAGTTCCCATCTCTCTTTAATGCCTTTGATGGCGAGGTCTAATGGGACATTAGTGAACAGAGAAATAACATGTAGTGAAAAGAGTGTGGTATCTTCTGGTATAGTCATTCCTGACAATTTTTTATATAATTCAAAACTGTTGTCTATATGGCTTTTTGCTTTCGGGATACTGGTTGATATGATTTCATTTATGAACGATGCAAATTGATGGAGAGGTGAATTAACAGAAGAGACTATTATTCTATATGGATTATTTTCTTTATGGATCTTCGGCAATCCATATGCTTTTGGTAATAAATTGTCGCTAGATCTTAATTTTAAGTATATTTCGTTTGTCGTGTATTTTTCTTCTTTCCAATTTCTCAAATAAGTGTCAAGTCTCCTCTCCATCGAATTACATGCATCTTTTTTCAACGTGCTGTATGTGTTATTGTCACCAAGGTAATTGTTCATTTTTTCCATGTAGTGATTTTTATCAAGAGCAACCGTTACGTTCCCTTTATCAGCTCGTGTAAATATGATGTTAGGATTGTCTCGTTGGAAGGCCTTTATGTATTTCTATTTATGCAGGCTGGAACCGATAACATTGGGATTTTAAAGCGCTCGTCTATGCAATGAACAAAAGCATTAAAATCGCGTGTTGAAATTTTTCGGTTCCGGCATACGGTTAACAGTCTACATAAAATGCGATCAGCTTCGAGTTGGAATTTGCCAGCAACCTGTCGACAGAACATGAGCTAAATGCGAATCTATGATTCTATAATACACGAATATATCTATATGATTCTATTGACAGATTCTGATAGAATCTGACGTTAATCTGTCAGCAGACTACTATAGATTGCTTACTGGGTAATAACAATAAAAATAAATCATCATACTGCATGCGATTAATTCGAGATTATGTGCAACGGTTAACTTTTCTGTAAAGCAGAATATTCTTGAATGCGTGAATATTGTAAAACTTGGTACATTTCGTGTTATTAAGACTCCATCTAGAATCAGTTTTTTGCATATTTCTGTAAAGCAGAATATTTTAGAGTGCGTGAATACTATTAAACTTGGTAAATTTCACCTTGTAAAGACTCTAAACCCATCTAGAGGAACGTCTGCTTCGAGATTTCATTTTTGACACCTTGAGGTAAAAATATGAAATCTCGAAGCAGACGTGCTTTCTCACTTGCAACCGTTTAACTGTTAACATTTAATTCTAATCGTTACATTTTTATGACAGAAGCAGCAGCAGCAGCATGAGCAGCCGCCGCGGTAGCACGAGCAGCAGCGAAGACGTCTTGGACGATCTAGACTGGCTAAAGTAAGTACACCTTGCATTTATGTTTCTTACATAAAATTCTAATCGTTTTTATCAAATTACAGCTTGATGAGCAGCAGCAGCAGCAGCAGCCCGAGCGGCAGAACTCGCTCTTCGCAGTGCAACGTAAGTACTCTATTATCGTAAAAGGACAAAGGCAAGCGCGAGCCGCTGCCGTTCTTTTTCAGCAACTGATACTCTATACGTATCTTCTCTTTGTTACAGGTACACGCGAGTCATGAAGTAGAGCGACTCAACAGCGAGTCAGGGCGAGTGGAGAGCGCCATCCACGAACAAGCAGCAGCAGCAGATACGCTCCGTGCAAGGTAAGCACACGGAAAAAAATTAGCTCCCACAGCTAAAAACTCCTGTATTTGTCATATATACTGTCATATATGACAAACACATAATCGTATACGATTATATATGATACACATGGTATCTTATACATATATGGACATTTTTCGTACATGAGCATATACAGGATGTACTAAAACCACCGGAGGTCCTCTTAATGACAGATTCCTCGGAACATTTCCAGACGAAAATCCTAATACAAAAGTGTCGAGGCTATAATAGTTTTTAAATTAGAAGCGATTTTTTTCCACAAATGATATCAGGCACGGCGAAATGACAAGTGATATTGTAAATTTATACAATAAACATAACATCATAAAAAGAGCGATATTCATAGGAGCACTTATATCACTTGTCATTTCGCCGTGCCTGAGCGCGCGAAATTTCAGTCCTATCATCTGTGGAAAAAAATCGCTTCTAATTTATAAACTATTATAGCCTCGACACTTTTGTATTAGGATTGTCGTCTGGAAATGTTGTAAGGAATCTGTCATTAAGAGGACCTCCGGTGGTTTTAGTACACCCTGTATGATTATGTGTGAAAATTTTTCCCCGGGTATTATACATGTTTTTATGTGAATTATACTATTAGGCAATTGTACTTGATATCAAGTATCAAGTATAATTGCCCATTCTGTACAATAACCAACATAACGCGAGTATGTTCTTGTTGCTTGACACAAATTTTCTAGCTTGCTCATTTTGGGAAAATTATTTGTGACAGTAATGTTTGATGTATCAGAGTTATTCGAATCAACCTGAATAACACATTCATTAAACATTTTTGCATTGCTACGTGTAATATGACGTTCATGAGTAGACTTTATAGTAGACCAAGCAGAAAAATTATGACAAGGTCCAAGTAAATGTTTCCGCAAAGAATTTCGCAATGACCATTTTCGGTAACATCCATTTTCACTACATTTATAAACTGTGAATATACGAGTATCGTGTTAAAAAGTGAAATGCACAAGTAGACCATTGACAGAAGCTTCCGTTTCTTTACATAAAAAACACGTAGGCGTTATTACAATCGAAATATTCTTGGCTTGTAACAATCAATTATTTATTACAATTGTTGGTATTCTTTAATCAAAGCAACAACGGTACAAGTAAGTTGAGAGTTTGTAGCTCTTTGCAGAAACATGAAAAGTTGGCCTACTTCGGGAGGGTATTGAATATTTAACGCGTTACATGATTTTAAGACCAAGTCTCTACGCCTTTCATTGGTGTTTCTACCTCATACCTCAACTTGTTGATTACAACGAAGCGTTGATGAATTTCATCGAAACAACTATTACTGTAACAGGCTGCGAGGTCAAACCAAATGATTCTAGTTTTTTCGTACGCTCTTCTAGCTTTGTATGCGAGTCAGTATTAGTCTGTAAAAATATAAATATATATATAATATCGTAGGCTTTACTATCATTAAAAATGTAACATGTAAAAAAAGATGAAAAGTTAAGTCAACCAATAAGGACCGAAACGCGTATACACAATTTTATAATTGAAATTAATTTATGGATACTACCATCCTGTTCGGCCTCTGAGCTATGTATCACCTCGTTTTATCACACGAGCCATTAGTTTTATTATTTTCTTTGTTACTGAAACTAGTTTTGTTATTATGGGGGGGGCTTCGCCCCCCCAACCCCCCCACCCGGGGGCTTCGCCCCCAGGTCCCCCAGCCCCGCCCTTGCTTTTCCGCTTGGGGGGGCTTCGCCCCCCCAAACCCCCTCTCGTGCGCGCGCGATACAGCAAGCCTCCACAGAAACGCCTCTTTTTCACTACATCCCCGCGATATATGTGTATTGCAATACTTGACTTGAAATGGCAACGATTAACTTTTCTGTAAAGCAC
>NW_011965032.1:0-5506 GCF_000949405.1 Vollenhovia emeryi
CTGCACAGTTGCATTGGATAATCGCAATTGTATGATATTTCGATCAACTTCTGGAGTTATCAACCACATAATCATTACGCAGTAATAATCGAATTTTTGTGAGAAATTACACTTTTATATATTACATAAATTGTTTTCAGGTGAATATCACATCTGGTGACATTCAAGTTTCCTTGGTAGACGACCCCGCATTTGGTATAAACTACATAGTGGATGCAGGTGGATCTGGAGTGCTTTCGTCATCCTTCGAAAGTGACGGTGACTGTACTCTGAAAATTACATCTACTGGGACCATTGACAAGTTATCCCAAAGTACCAAGTAAGATATTCTATTATGTTCGTTTACGTCAATTATTGGTACTTGCTTATATTATATCACAAACATTCTAAAATAATATTTTCAGTGCATCGGATGAAAACAGTAACACCTCTCAACAATCTACCGAGGTAAGTTTGTTAATTTATTATAAGAAAATTAGTTTAAGGGGATGCTGGAGTGTTTCTGCACTTTTCGCACTTTTGCTCCTAGAACTGTCAATTCGTGAAAACATTTGTGTAATATACAAATTATGTGGCTTTTGTGTACGAACCGACAGTATTCCACTATTCGGACTAAATCGGAAAACAGCATGGTATTATTGAAATTAAGTTCAGAAGCATAACAAAAAAAGATCTAAGTTACCTAACCTATAACTTATTCGAGTGAATAGACCACATACTTAAAGTCAACGGCACACGATACTATTTTTCCTACTGGATTGCTTACGAGAGCCAATCAGAATGCAGAATTTTCGATCAAGTGACTCAAAACTGAATCCTGATTGGCTCTCGTAAGTAATCCAGTCGGAAAAATAGTATCGTGTGCCGTTGACTTTAAGTCAGCGGCACACGATACTATTTTTCTTACTGGATTGCTTACGAGAACCAATAAGGATTTAGAGTTTTAGATCAGGTGACTTAAAGGCCATTCTACAATTGCGTAAACGTGGTTGTTATCGGTTGTACAGTGTTGTAAAACACAGTTTTAAACTAGCATCTCCGATTGTAAAGCCTGTGTTGTAAAAGATGGCTGAACTTCATCTTTCACGACTACAACGATGTAGAAAAGCTAACCAATCATTCACTTCAATTACGACGTATCTCACTCTATTGTATATTACTTTGATGTACAACACTTACTACTACTTCTACTCCTACAACCCTACAACTACGTTTACGCAATTGTAGAATGGCCTTAAAGCTGAATCCTGATTGGCTCTCGTAAGCAATCCAGTAGGAAAAATAGTATCGTGTGCCATTGGTTTTATACTCGTAGACTGCGCCGTCTTGAGAACAAGACAAAACGGAGAGGGCAATAGCGCTAGGAAACCTTTCTTAGCTTTAAGTCGTCAGATCTAAAACTCTGCATCCATATTGATTCTCGTAAGTAATCCAGTGAGAAAAATTGTATTGTGTGCCGTTGGCTTTAATTTCAATGATACCTTGCTGTTTTTTGCCTTAATCTGAATAGTGGAACACTGTCGGTTTAATCGACACAACTACGTCGAAACGTAGTGGATATAAGATTCAACAAATAAAGCTTATGCCAGTTGTGTCGATTAAACATTCCAAAGATTGATAATTTATATATTACACAAATGCTTTCATGAATTGGCAGTTGTAAGAGCAAAAAGTGCCAAAAGTGCAGAATCACTCCAGCATCCCCTTAAATAAGGACATTGGCATAAAAGTTACATTAATCTTTTTAATTCTGTTTATATCGCGAGTGTGTATACAGAATCTTATCTTTCTAAAATTTAAATTCTCAAAATTTGGAATCAATATTTGATTATCAACAAGTGTCATAGTTCTAGTCTTCTAAACAGTCGATAATATTAATACATTAATACAATATCTAATGTTAATAAGAAACTATATGATTTATATGTATAATTGGCAGTAATGTTATTTTCTATATTATGCCAATTTCTTAGTTTAATATCAGTGATGATATTAGTGGTATTATGTTTGACTGATATTTGTATGACTGATATAATAGATATATAAAAAATAATGAATGTGTAAGAATGAAGTAGACAGTGTACAACATAGTCAATGATAATTTGTTGCACTTGATTATTATAATAATTGAGTGTGAGGAAGGGACACAAGATATCGATGAAAGAAAGTTTCGACACCGTTTTTCTTTGCTATAACTTTTCTCTATTGCGAACAACGTCCGACCGATACAAGGATTGACGTGGTACTGACTACCCGTCCTAGCTATGATTGCGCGCCCTCTCGCATGGGAACGCATGAACAGAGAGAGATGGCGAACACGCGAAAAACAACCTTAACACTTCCACCGTTTAAGCGTGTCCTACATTCATACCCATACTCTCACGCAACATACTGAAACGCTCTCTTGGCAAGGCCTTAGTAAATATATCAGCCTTTTGCTGCTCAGTAGGAACATACTCAACTCTTACTTCTTTTGCTTCGACTTTTTCTCGAATATAGTGGTACCGAACATCTATGTGCTTCGTGCGCTTGTGAAACTCTGGGTTTCTAACTAGTTTTATAGTACTCTGATTATCAATAAAAATTACAGTCGCTTCTGCACAGGGATATCCGATATCCATCATTAGTCTTCTCAGCCAGATTGCCTCTCTTGTTGCGGTTGCCGCCGCGACGTATTCAGACTCAGTCGTACTGAGCGTGACTAGCTTCTGGCGCTGGCTCGACCACGCGATAGGACCACCTGCGAACTCGAAAAAGTATCCAGTCGTAGACCTTCTGGTCTCAATATCACCCGCATAATCCGCATCAGAATACCCGATCAACTTAGGCACGCTTCCACCGCCGCGATACTCTATACCGTACCCTAGCGTCCCTGATAAATACGCGAAGATCCTTTTCACCGCTCGCCAGTGGTCATTGCTGTGATTGTTTAAATATTTGCTTACGGAATTAACGGAGTATGCTAAATCCGGACGCGTTACAATCGCCAAGAACATCAATGAACCGACAGCCTCTCTATACGGTACCCGCTCGGATTTTTCTTCTTCGTCGGCCACCGGATGCAACATGACGTGTGAGTCTGCCGGTACGCTCACCGATTTCGCATTACTCATCCCGAATTTCTTTATCACTCGTCTCGCATACGCACTCTGATGCACGAATATCGATTTCCTTTTTCGATTACGCTCGATTTGCATGCCGACAAATATTTTCGCATCACCGATTGTGATTTTGAACGAATTGCTCAGATGCTCAAGAATTTTTCCGATTATCGCGTTCGTTTCAGCTGCGATTAACCCGTCATCGACAAACAGCGCGAGGTGTACAACAGACTTCCCGACATTTCCAACGAAAATACAATGGTCCGCTTCCGTTTCTTTGAATTCAAACTTTCTCAGAAACGCACTGAACTCTCGGTTCCAAACACGAGAAGCTTGTTTCAGTCCGTACAGCGACTTTTCCAAGCGACACACGACACTCTTTCCCGCACTTTTCTTTGATTCGTCGATGCCAAGACCCTCGGGTACTTCCATGAAGATTTCTTCATCCAGTTTCCCGTACAGGAAGGCCGTCTGCACGTCGAATTGAGCCAGCTCCAGATCTCGTTCAGCAGCTACTGCGAGTAACATTCTTAGCGAGTCATACCTTACCACAGGTGCGAAGGTTTCCCCGAAATCGACTCCTGCCCGCTGCTTAAACCCTCGAGCACACAGTCGTGCTTTGTATTTGTATATGTTTCCTTCGGTATCCTTCATTAGTCGAAAAACCCACTTGGAATCAATGAGTTTCATCCCGGGTTTCTTCTCGACCAATGACCAGGTCCCGTTCTCCCTGTGTGCGTTCAACTCTTGTCCGATTGCTTCGATCCATTTGGAAGATTCTTTGCTCGTCATTGCCTCCTGAAATGTTTCTGGCATACTTACTTCTGCCACATTCGTCTCGTAGCGTGACGGTCGTTTCAAGCTTCCCCGATCTCTTAGACTCCGCTCTGCACCGACAGGCTCTGCACCGACAGGTTGTGCACCGACAGGTTGTGCACCGACAGGTTGCGCCCGAACGACCAACTCCTGTCTCTCATCCACTGCATTGTCATCAGCCGGCAGAAAAACCTCGTCGTCGTCTTCCTCTTGCAGAAGCTCTTCCTCCTGCTCGACCTTCGGCAATATAATTTCGTCTTCTCGATCCTCGTTCAGCGCTGCTGCCACCTTCCCGATTCTTTCGTGAAACACTATGTCCCGCGATACCCAAAGAGGATCGGATAGAGTGGAAGCTGGCCGTGCACCGCGATTCGTGCCATCTGGCAGTTCGGAGACGCACTACGTGTAGTGTGTCACCGTGCAGCTTATATAACTTTTTAACATTCATGTATTCTCGAGTGTACGCGATAGCCGTGTGCGTTAGACGTCGGACCGTCATCCGCGCGAGCCGGGTTCGATTCCCGGCGAGCAAGATTTTTTTTCTCGATATATTGAAGAGTAGGGGGATTTAGGATGGCCTCTGAGCTGGTAGATGGCTCTGAAACTCGGCCACGCTATTTAACATTGTGCTCTTATGGCAGCTTCCACTCTATCCGATCCTCTTTGGCGATACCGATACTTTCTTCGACACTGGATCGTAAACACGGTAATTCGATGAGTTTCCCTCGTACCCGACAAGTATCATCTTCCTTGCTCGAACATCAAATTTCGTCGTGAACTGCTTCGGTGTGTTCACGTACGCTTCAGCTCCGAAGATGCGCAGGTGTTTCAGGTTCGGCTTCTTGCCGATCCAAAGCTCGTACGAGGTCGCTCCGTCCCGTATCCCCGACGATCCCGATCGATTCATGAGGTAGACTGCTGTGTTTGCAGCTTCCGCCCACAGGGTGATCGGTAGATTTTTCGCGTGCAGCATGGTCCTCGCGCTTTCGATGATCGTTCTGTTGTCCCGCTCTGCTTTGCCGTTCTGCTCCGGCGTGTACGGCGCAGTGTATTCCTGTTGAATTCCACGCGACTCGAGATAACTGTTCATAACTCTATTTTTAAATTCTTTACCGTTATCGGATCGTAGTACGCGCATCACTCGACCAAACTTATTTTCGATAAGCCTGTCGAAGATTTTGAATTTTTCATATACATCACTCTTGTGTCGCAGGAAGTATATGTACCGGTAACTTGTAGCATCGTCTTTGAACGTCAAGAAAAACCGTGCACCGCCTGGCGTCTCCGTGGACATAGGTCCGCATACATCGGTGTGTATTACCTCACCGGGCTCCGTAGCTGCTCGTTCACGCTCCTTCCGAAACGGGCGCCTATGAGACTTTCCAAACGGACACGATTCGCAAAACACATCACCGTTTTTCGGCAGCTCAACTCCTTCCACGAGACCTTTCGTGACGAGTTCGCGCAACGCGCGACCATTCACATGGCCGAGTCGCTCGTGCCACACTTGAAGATTCGTTTTCGCCACGTTCGCCTCGTCGACCTCTTGCGCACGTTTGACTCGAAAAAGCATTCGGAAAATTTCGTTA
>NW_011965033.1:0-5507 GCF_000949405.1 Vollenhovia emeryi
ACACATAGGAATCGTTATTTCATTACAATAATTCCAATCTTTAAAATTTCTATCTTTCATTAACATATCTACACTCAAGAGCATAATTAAAGGATCACTAAATTATTGCCGAAAAATTGTCGATTTTAGAACTGTTACAACTTCGTGAAAAAAAGAAATCGTGCAGCAATCACCCTGGGCTCATTTTAAAGGGCGAAGCCTCTACTTTAATCTTTCGCATGACAGTTGATTTTCCTCGAAGATGCTTTTACACTAATTGTAAGAAGCAAGGTGGGAATTGGAAGGATTTAAATTTCGAAAATTTCGCGAAATCAAAGAACACTACGGAGTTGCAAAATTAACATAAAGTCATAAATTAACATGTTGTTGGTAATGTTTTTGTTCACCAGTAATGAAATCAATAATCAATCCATTGTTTCGACATAACTGGCTATATTTAATTTTTCAAATTAACAACGTTTCGACTGCCAATCGCAGTCCTCTTCAGGTTAGTTTAAGAGACAAGCATTTACGGATAACAAGTTATTGTGGCAGCAATAAGTCTTATCTATAACATTATAATTATAAATTAGTTTTTTCAATATATGTTTGATGTCTTTGTAAAACGCACGCACTGTTTATGAATATATTGTAAGGTTTTTGTGTTGGCTTAACTGTAGGATCAATTATCTTTTAGAATATAAATTGAAAATGTCTTTCTAACTCACACGTAATGTTCGTCAATTAATTAATTCGGTTCTTTGGATTCGAGTAACAAGCAGGATCCATGTGTCCGTACATCTGAGAGTATCTCGAGACGATCACAGCGCACACTTCCGTGGTTTAGACTGTAATGACAAGGAGGAGAGCACGAACGGACGTTAATATTTATAAAATTCGTATTATCTTGTCATATATCTTGGAAAGGTTGTCCGTGTCGTTCTGTAAATTAATAGACTTGTTTTCTTTCTTTATGAAGATCATTTCAGCGATTTCTCGTTTCTTTGTGTGTTTCTCCGTAATATTTTAGTGTTCAACCAATTGAAATCATGATGTAGAGTTTCACGGTGTTGGCTGACCACTGAGTGTGCACTGTGTTCTCTCTTGATGTTGGCCTCATGTTCTTTTATACGTGTTTTTAGGTGTCGTTTCGTTTGTCCTACATAACAAGCGTCACAATCCTTACATTCAATTTTGTATATCAATTCTTTTTGATTGAGTTTGTCGAGAGGATCTTTCCCTGTTTTGATGATGCAGTTTAGTTTCTTAGGGATGGTAAATATAGTGTAGAAACCTCTATCGTTTAAAATATTTTTAATATTGTTACTTATGTTCTGTATGTAAGGAACTGTAACTATGTGCTTGTTGTGTAGGAACTGGTTCTTTTCCTTATTGGAACTAGGTATAACGTCGCTGTATTTTATCTCTTTGAGTCTTTTTTTGATGAATTTGTCTATAATGTGCGTTGGGAAGCAGTTGTTCTTTAGGATGTCTTTAACTGTGTCAATATTGGAATCATGAAACCGCTCGTCTGACAATAAAATGGCTCGGTCGACTAGATTCGTTATAATATTAGTTTTATATTTAATTGGATGGTTGGAGTAAAAATTGATATAGCGGCCGGAAAACGAGGGTTTTCGGAACCAGTTTGTTAAAAGGTTTTCGTTATTTCTAATGATAGTCGTGTCGAGAAAGTTGATAGACATGTTTTTTTCTAGTTGAAATATATGTATAAGAGCAGGTCATTTTGTGTGTACGTCCACGTAAACACAAAATGACCTACTCTTATACATATATTTCATTTGGTTTAATTTTTTAATATACTAGAATATAACACTTTAAACTGTTGATGAAAATAGAATTACAAATTTCTTGAAATTTTTAATTGCGTCTTTTTTAATTTTTATGATTTTACTCCTATAATCAAATTTTCAAACTAAAGTTGGAGGCAGAAGTTGAGCTCCGATCGAGTCAAAACTTTTCAAATTTTTATTTTTAAACAAATTCGCATCGCTTCCACCTACGGGCGTTGTAAAATTAAAAAATTTTTTTGAATGCTCCACCCTACTACCCACCCTATGTCAGAGGTGTGGAGTGGATCTCGCTTCACGTGGAAAGTTGCAAACCCATGTGGAACAGTACAACGGCGGAAGTACGAGTTAGGAAATATATTTATTATTTGTATCCTTTCTCAGCCTGTATCTCCGAAACTATTTGAGTCCCCCCTTATATATATATATATATATATATATATATATATATAAAATGACCCGGGAAGACATCCCCAACAACATATTTAAAAATAAAACAAATCGGAGAGGAAGTCGCTTTTATGCATAATTACCGTAACTTTTATAGCTCCAGCTGACCAGCGCGACAACGCGATGCGCGACGCGTAATTATCCAATGAGCGTACAAGTTTTATGGGAAAGCGTACAATTTTCCTATAAAGACTGTACGCCCATTGGATTATTGCGCGTCGCGTTGTCGCACTGGTCTGCTGGAGCCATTACACTCATTGGTCAAATTTCAAGCTAGTCTCCATCACAATCCGTAGTCTGATACGGGGATTACAAATAATCGCTCACCGAAAGCCTAGCATATGAAATGAGTATGTATGTACATAGATAATTTTAAAGTTACTTTAATATTGTACTTCCCTGTATTGTCAGTAGCTTACATAACAAACAGCATCTATGCGAAACCAGCATATACCTCTGTAGCTTGTCGTACGGTTATGTCATATATGTATATAATATATAGTATGTATTTATATAATTATTTATTGTGCCTCGTCTCGTCCGGATGGATACTATGTAGTGCGTTCCGTCGCGCTGTTACTAACAGGTATTTTTAAAGCGTGTTAAAAAAACACGCACGTTGCCCCGCACCACGCGCGGCCTGTGCTTGCCTGGATTCTTCATTGTTTTCCTGTTGTGCGTGTAATCCAACAGCAAGATTATTTTCAGAGTTGCTATTTCAAGTTTATATACAGTTCTTGTCGTCGTAATGGGTAAATCATCTCATAAATCAAAGAAGAGGAAGAGGTCGTCGTCAGGGGACAAGTTAGCGGGTATCGAGGAGAGGCTCACTCTTCTAATTAATCTCTTATCGGACAGAGAGGTTGGAGCGCCAGGCGTCTCTTTTTATTGTCCATCTTCCATTCCTGCAAACCACGATGACCTTGCGTCAGGTAGCGAGATTTGTTCAGGGGATCTCTCCAATGAGGAAGTTTCCGAGATGACCCCCTTCTCGAACGGCGGCACTTTGGCAACGCCTGCTCGGCAGGATAGGCCAAGCGATCCGCACGTTTCAGGTGTGTACGAATATCTCGGCCTTGTTAATCAGGCAGCGGAATCGACACAATCTTTTCCGATTCTCGGAATAACCGCTTTTCATTTATAGTCCCGGATATGGATCATTCGGGAAAAGCTCCTCCTTCGCCCTCATCTCTGGATATTCAGGTAACGGTCGTCAATCCCAGGGCGTCTGACGAGACGGATTTGTTGTCAAGGGAGCTTTTCGGTGCTGAACTAGAGAGTTCAGAGACCATAGCCTGGAACGATCGGGTCTCGCAAAAATGGCGTGACCTCGTCCGTAGCGGATTGGTGGAGGGTCAACGCACCATCTTAATTGACAAATATTCGCCTTCCAACGAAATGGACTTTCTTAGGGCTCCAGAACTTAATGCTGAATGTAAGTCGGCTCTCAAGAGTAACTCAGTGGTCAAGAGAGACGAACACAGCTGTGCAAGCCAGAATCAAGTAGGTGTGGCCTTATTCGCATTAGGAGAAGCTATCTCAGACTTTCTCAAACCTGAGACTCAGAATTCTCTGAGTCCCGAAGCCCGTCTAGCGGTATCTAAAGTCAATGACGGAGCTAAGATCCTCGCAGATCTTTTTTACCGTCTTTCATTGTCTCGGAGGGCACAAATAAAATCTACTTTCAATTTGCTGGCTAAAACTACTGCCGAGGTTATTCCAGCGGACAAATTGTTATTCGGATCTTCCTTTGGTGAAGAGATTAAAAAGGCTACCACAATGGAAAAATCAGCCAAGGATATTACGAGAGCAACCTTGACATTGTCCAAAAGAATACAACAGCCAATTAAGCAATCGCAGGTAACTTCAGCCAATTCGAGAAACTTCCGCGCCCCTGCTTCGAAGAGGAGATCGAACTACAGACCAGCGATAAGGAAGTCAGGGGCGTCGAGCCGCAGTCGCCGGTCGCCGAGTCACTCCAGGTCCCGTTCGAGGAGACAATAGAAGATTTTCAGGTACCTATTGCCGGCAGATTATCTCTTTTCCTTACTAAGTGGAGGGAGATTTCTTCAGATCCAGTAGTTCTTCAGGCTGTTTCGGGCTACAGATTACCTTTTAGATCTTGTCCACCTCCTCAGACCTTTGAGCCATTAATTCATTTATCGAAGCCTGAGGAGGAAAATTGTTACCGGGAAATCAACAGTCCTCGTAGCAGGGGAGCAATTGAGACCGTAGCAGACTGTGAAGGACAATTTTTATCGTCATTTTTTATAATTAAGAAGGCCTCAGGCGGTTGTAGATTTATCTTAAATCTCAAGACTTTAAATAAATATGTTCTCGCTCCACATTTTAAGTTAGAGGACTGGAGGACGGTTACCCGCCTCCTTTCTCCAAACGACTTTATGGCCTCAATTGATCTGCAGGACGCATACTTGCTAGTACCAATTTTTCAGGACGATAGAAAGTTCCTGCGGTTTCGTTTTCACGGACAACTCTTTCAATTTCGAGCCTTACCTTTTGGTCTTGCATCGGCGCCGTAAATCTTTACCAAAATTCTGAAACCTGTTATGTTTTCCCTTCGTGAAAAAGGTTTTCTCTCTGTTGTCTATTTATTGTTAGATGACTTTCTCCTGTGTATGTGAAGCTAGCGTCTCATTTCGTGGAAACTCATTAACTATTGAGAGTTCTGGCTTCTTTTAGAATAGTTCTAGAGTTCCTGATACATTAAACACATAGTTCTGGCCTTTAAAGCCAAAAAATCGATTAGTGCAAAGTGAGAGAGGAACAAAACCGCCAACTTCACCCAGCGTCTCACTTTGTCCTCCGCCTATTTCCCGACGGCTATTTATCGGATTTCAAGCGCCCTAGAGTTCTACAATAGTTCTAGCAAGAGTTCTGGTGAAAAAACGTTGTTTTTCAATTTTTAAATAATTTTTATCAGTCGAGAGATACATCTTAATACGGACGAACGCGAGACGCTGGTCGAAATCTCAGAGTTCTGGCTCTTCTAAAACAGTTCTAGTGTAGTTCCGAACCTATTCTAATGTTTTCCAAAGAGGTCTATGCGCTGGCACACTTGCATAATTTTTTAACAAATTATAATCCTCGAAAAAGTGGCCTTAAAACACATACCTATGAGACGCTGGTCGAAATCTCATAGTTCTGGCTATTCTAAAACAGTTCTAGTGTAGTTCCGAACTTATTCTTATGTTTTCCGAAAAGTTCTATGCGCTGGCACACTTGCATAATTTTTTAAAAAATTATACA
>NW_011965034.1:0-1903 GCF_000949405.1 Vollenhovia emeryi
GCGGGGTACCCCCCCGCCCCGCTCCCCCCTCGGAGCTCCCGAGTTAGAATCCCCTTATATACCCTACTTGCAGTGTCCAATAATGCGGTGTCCGAAAATGCAGTGTCCAATCTTGCAATGCTTGTGTCCAATAATGCGGTGTACAAAAATGCGGTGTCCAATAATGCGGTGTCCAATAATGCGGTGTCCAATAATGCTTGTGTCCGATAATGCGGTGTCCAATAATGTGGTGTCCAATGATTTCGGTGTCCAATAATGCGTGTCCAATAGTGCGTGTCCAATCGAGCGGTGTCCAATCGTTACGTGTCCAATAGAAGGTCACCCTTCTGTAACAGATTGGTTTGACGCAAAATGGCGGAACCAATAAGGTGTCTTGAATCTGTACTCTGAACGCGGGATTATTATTATTTGGTTACCTTTGGTCTGTTCGTTATCGCTGCATTACTGCACTAGTGCAGTTAGTTAATTGCGAAATAACGAACAGACCAGACGCCATTTTGCGTCAACCCTTGCCAGACTCTTACTACAGGGACTCTAAATCAGACTAGCAATTTCAAACGCGGATTGGACTGGGATTGGCGACAGTGTTGCCGACTTTACATTTCTCCACGGCGTGGAGAGAAAGAAACAGCAGATATGTCCGCGCTCTTCTGCGCGTCCGACGTAAGCCAAGTGCTGAAGGGCTACCCCCACTCTACTCCCTTGTCCCTCCACGCGCTCGACTGCCATGCAGAGAAGCAAAGTCGGTAACACTGATTGGCGATTGACGATTGTCCTAAAGCCAATGAAAGTCGATTAAATCGCTGGCTGCTTTGCTTTCATTGGCTAGAAGACAATCGCCAATCACCAATCCCAATCCAATCCACGTTTGCAATTGCTAGTCTGTTTCGGCCTTAAGGTAAACCGAGATGCTCGGCTTATCTGAGTGCGCCCTCCACCATATCCCCATCATCAGCCATCTTGGATACAGTGGCATTCGTCGGGGAACACTGCACGCAAGTAGCGAAGTGCATACTGTTTACAGTGAATAGGTGCATTTGACCTCAACAGCGAGCCCGATTCCATCAAAAATATGAAAGAGATAATGAATATCGACGATTCATCTTCGACTCGTACAGGTAAATTTAAAGTAAAAATTGTTAAAGTGCATTAGGTTATAAAGTTTTGTCTTCTGTCTCTTCCTATGCCTCTGCCTCTTCCTCTACCTCTTCCTCTGGCATTTCCTATGCCTCTGCCTCTGCCTCTGTCCCAACCGCCGCTGCTCCTGCCTCTGCCCCAATCTCTGCTCCTGCCTCTACCCCATCCGCTGCGCCTGCCTCTGACCCAGCCACTGCCCCTACCGCTGCTTCCATCAGTGTTTCGTTGCAGGGTGTTTATCTCATTTTGCAGGTTCTGCATTTCTTTGCGCAGCTTCTGCAGCTTTAGAAGTTTATTTTCTAAAGGCTGCTGCTGCTCCTGCTGCTGCTGTTGTTGCTGCTGCTGTTGTTGCTGCTGCTGTTGTTGCTGCTGCTGTTGTTGCTGCAGCTGCTGCTCCTCCTGCCCTCCATTGCTTGGCGAATTATTCGCCGCTTCTAAAATTGCACCAAGAAGACGTTTTTTTTCATTGTCTACATTTCTATGTGAACGTTGCAGTGCTGCTCTTTGTGCCATCTACATGATACAATCGTGCTAATTTCTACAATATATTTAACATTATTTCAAAAGTATATTAAAATTCAAGAAACAAACAGATACCGGATGTTCAAAACGCGTGCGTAACAGTGGCTGCGGTCAAGCTACCGCTGCAAACGCTTCGAAGCGCTTCTCTTCTCTTTCTACCTTTACTGAAAGAAAAGAGAAAACGAATACTTCGTAACGTTCGAAGTGATAGCTTGACCGCAGCCACTGTTACGCACGCGTTTTG
>NW_011965034.1:3933-5514 GCF_000949405.1 Vollenhovia emeryi
CCCACGGCTCACTTCGTTCCGCGGCAGGTGCGCATTCACCGGGCGGCTCCGTGGGGCGAGCGCAATGATGCCACCGTCTTCAATGGGTACAGCGCAACAATATCTGTGATTTCACATTAGAGTCTTCTGTATTTTAATTATTTAATATAAAGTTATAAAACAGTTTTTTAAATACTTTAAAACAATTTTAAAATGAAATTTGAAAGAATTATGTAACTAACATTTTAATTTTAAATGTATTAGAGAGAGAGAGAGAGAGAGAGAGAGAGAGAGAGAGAGAGTGTGTGTGTGTCATTATAGAAAAGCATAATAAAAAAAATATTTATCCAAATAAAATTATATAAAGAAATAATAACAATATATTAATTTAACTAAAGAGAAAAGGGAATGAGATTTAGGTAATTATTATACGTGATAAAAAATCTTTATATTGTAATACAAGGATATATAATGAACTTGGAATGGTGATGGAGAGGTACAAATAAATACACTATGATTTTATTTATTTTTCTTTTATTTCCTGTACAATACATTTTATAAATAATATATTGTACTTAATCCAAAATGCACATAATATGTTCGTTCGCGCTCCTATACAGTCATTGCGCGAACGCGTTATGTTATAGTTCTTTTAAAATATATTTGGTGTTTAATTATTAATCGTTCATGCTCTCTAATGATCATTGCACGAACGCATTTATATTCTAACATATATAATTTATAGATATTATAGATAATTTACAAAATTATTATTATATATTATGTTTCGAAAGAATTATGTTATAGTAGTAGTAGATTTATTGCTTTCCTTAGGTTACAAGGCGTTTTTACGGAACGTTCCCAAACCTCTCGGCTCTCCTACTCCTCTCTCTACATTGTCCATATCACAAATATATTGGCGCTTTTTCAGGGAGCGTTCCCGAACCCTTTCCAATTCTTTTCCCCAACTCCTCCCGACCTGGCCGTATGCGACCTTTACATTCTCTTACCCCCCTCCCTCTCGGCCCTCCCCCTGAACCTCCCTCCATTTCTTCTGTCACGCATCCTTTCCCTCTTCCTTCCATTTCCTGTTTTCACCGTCCGCCTTCTCCCTCTCCATCCTGTCTCGTCTTTCCTTTTTTCCTTTCCTGCTTCTGCCTTGTGTTCCCTCTCGTTCTCCTCTCCCCGTCTTTTCCTTCTCCTCCGTCGTTCTCTCCTTGCCTCGTCCTCCGTCTTCCTAATTCTCGCTCCTCCTGTATCACTCTCCCTCCTGCTTCCTCTCCTCTCTTACTCCTGCCTTTCTCTTCCTTCTTCCTACCTACAACATCCAGAACTTAATTCTAGTCCTTTCCTTTTCTCCCTCCCTCATCCCTCTATCCAACTCTCCACTCTCCTTCTCCCTCCCCTCTGACCCCTTTTCCCATATCCACTCTCTTCCACCCACATTCTCCTGTTCTCCACCCTCACCCTTCTCCCTCTGCTTCTCTCCACTCTTGCCCTTTCCACCATCCTCCACCTCGTCCTTCTCTCCTCCATACTTAAATCTTCATCTACTTTTAACCCATTTCGCTCTTAAAAAGTCTGCCTTCGTCATCGTCTCCT
>NW_011965035.1:0-5515 GCF_000949405.1 Vollenhovia emeryi
TGTGTCGCTACATTTCATCAGTATGACAGAAGGTGGTAAGTTGTAAGTGCGGGGAAGGAGGTGAGGAGAGAGAGCAGGTGGGGTGGGGAAGGGGAGGGAAAGGGGAGGGCGGTGGAGGGGACGAGGGGCGCACGTAGCGCGCCGTGCTAAACGACGAAGCGAGATATTAATTGTTAAAGTTGACAACTTTTAGAGTTAGGAAATCTGCCATACCGACGAAATGTAGCGACACAACATGGGTTTTCGACTTTCCACGTGAAGCGAGATCCACTACACACCTCTGACATAGGGTGGGTAGGGTTATTTTTAACGAAGTGGAGCCCCCCGTAGGGGGGGGGGCGGAACATACTGTCTCCATGCATGTACTTCCATGACGTACGACAGATGGGAGGAGAGATATAAAAGATTTAGAGTCCATCATTTTTTTCGAAAACTATTACTCGCACAGTAAAAATGAATAGGTCATAAAATGTATATTTCAAAGAGATCTACAACTTTTGTTTAAAACATTTTTCAAAATTTTTAATATTTGTGTCTGAAAATTACATATAATTGGTTGACATTGTTTTTTTAATAACTTTTTAATAAACAACGAGCGCCGGCTAAATCCTTCTGAGGGTTACTCAGGAGGGTGACCTCTATAATATATGTCAAGCCCAAGGTTATTGGAGGTGGGTGTCCTAATCTAAATAATTACCAAAATTTTATATAATTAATAATTTTCTATATATTCTTTCCCATAATAATATGTAATATAAGATAATTTACTTATTTTTTTTAAATATCTTATTTTATATGTGTCAACAAATGAACAAGGATAAAAGGCCAATAACACACGAGCAATAGAAGGTGAAAGTAAAATATATTTCAATTATTTAGATATAATTTTTGGCGAACGTTTCGCCATCACAGTGCCTTCATCAACGCCTGGTTTAGTTACATCAATATAAAATAATATTAAAAATGTATAGTATAATTATACAGTAAATATGTAGCCATGGTCAAAGGATGAAATATAATTAGTTGTGTATAATATAAATAAAATATATAACCATGGTCAGAGAATGAAATATAAAAAATAAATTAATGAGCTTACACGCAAAGAAAAGATTAGCCAAAAGAACTAAAATTTAGCAGTGACAGCTAAAATGTGTCTTTGAAATAGGGACAGCTAATGTTGTTGCTGCCAAACCTCAATTTATTAGCTCTTTGTATTTAGATACTACAGCGAAAATATTAGCTGTTTGAAACAAATAATATTTAGCAGTATATACAGAAGCGCAGAAACATACGTCGAACAGCATTATAGGACGAAAAGAACGATACTATGCCGTTGTATTGTAACACACGCGAAGTAATGGTACGCTGATATATGTATATATGGCGACGTCTCAAAAACAATTGCGAATCGCATGTCGGGATCGCGCGCGTAATATTTTTCAAAGTAACTGCTACTTTACTAGCTGCTCGCGCTATTCTTTCCAACTAATAAAGTTGTATCTCGCAGTGATTGAATTTTACCTATAATCACCAACTTTTAGCAATGGCAACAAAACATTTAGCCTTTTAACTACTTTTAAAGCAGCTACTGCAATTTAGCTGATATTACTAACAAGGGGACGGTCGGAAGTGTCCCTCACCGATTTCAATGCGCTTCGGATATGTTGTAGAGCATAAAAAAAGTATTAGACCCGTATTTTTTTATATGTGCTTATCTCGACGTTTAGGGGGTGAAACTGCCCCTCGAAAATAACGGATTTTTTCCATTTTTACGAATATCTTCGAAAATATAAGGTTTATGAAAAAATGTTTTAGGCAAAAGTTTTATTAAATAAATTAGTATGGCTCGTATGTGGAGGATTAAGGACGTTCTCTCGTTCAGTGGTGCTCACCCAAACCGAGCTCTTGCCCACGTATTAAAATCTCTCTTGAAGAGAAAAATATTTGAATGTCACTGCGCAGTTTAACTCCGCCTCTTTTGCGCAGAATTACAAAAATCGTATTACTGCGATCGCTTTGAACGATCTGGTAACGACGCGCTTTCTGCTCGTAATGATTATATGTATGAATGAATGTGTCAATTGGCTTCAACAGAAAGGTTAATTTTCGTAAGGATACACGATGTCGAGCAGAGTAAAAAGCTTATATTTTATAGTAAAATTTTTTAAATAATTGGCATCACTGTGTCCATATGGTTGCTATTACTAATGTTATAGTAATAGTAACTCTAAAAATGATATTCCTGGCTATAATTATTTTACTATGCAATTAGAGTCGCAAATACTACGTACTTTTCTCTCTGTGTACATATGTAGGCTATAAAATGAGCTCCGAAGAAACTGTCCAGGTGACCCCAATTTTTGGACAGGAGGGTGTCTGATTTGACAAAGAATACCCAATATATATGTAATATTGTACATAAAAATAAGAAATTATTTTACACCTTGCGAGTCATACGGTTTCGGTGCTCACTTCTTGTCAATTTCTCGGTAGGTGCGACGTTACCAAGTCGCGCATGCCCCTTCTTTTCTGTCACGCGAAGCCGGTCGAAAAACGCCTCGACGGCATACTTTACACAGTTATTTCTCGAAAATGAGTACCGCATGCCCTAATGTTCAAAGTTGGATAATATTTCTTACATTTTAATGCATCACATACTAGTTGCTAAAAAACATTCTAAGAACAGTTTTTTTACAATTAAGCAAAATGTGCGTTTTGTAGTGATCTGTCATACGGAACCTATACTGCGTTCACAGAGAGAACGACCACGCTCCGCACAGCTTTGGACAGAGTGGGGATGAGGTAGGGGAAATCGAGCGCGCTACTCAGGGCCTGTTCGGTGTGGAGGGGGCAAAATAGAGGCGTGGTCTGACCGAACCGGACGTCCCGGACGAAATGCGTGGTCGTTCTCTCCGTGAACGCAGTATATGTATATTAAAAATTGAAATTTTGAAGTCGAATATCTCAAATTTTCATCCCGCTATGAATGTTGCGCTTGCGACCACGTATAGGGGATACTTAAATTCACATATGGTGCAAAGTACAAAGAAATTCTAAGAAAAGTGATTTTTGAGAGAACGTCCTTAAACACAAATTTCAAAGAATTTAAAGGACTTAGAGCCGTGACAGGATGGTAGTGTCTAAATATATTTTTAACATTTTAACAAACATACTTAGACACTACCATCCTGTCACGGCTCTGAGTCCTTTGAATTCTTTGAAAAGTTTTATTGTTTTTCATAGTCTTCACAATGGCGTAATCATATTTTTCAACAATGTCAAATTTTTTAATTTACCTCCACCCCCACTATTATTTTTAAAAACTAAAAAATTTTTTTTACGCAAAAGTTTAAGAGCATCAAATGCCAATCACATCCATGTATATTTTTATTATGATACGACGATTTGATTTTTGGGAAAACCAGATGTACCATATGAAGTATAGGCTGTAGGTAGGTGTTGCGTTACTTCTTTCCAGTTGCGGTAAAATATGTCGTATGACATACTATGCTGTAAAAAATACGTTAAAGATGAGATATCACCGATATCTTTCGCAATATTGCACATCAGGTCAAGTCAATCAATTTAAATCAGTATCGAAGTGAATCAACAATGAGAAATAGATTTTCTACGTCACCTTACGCTTAAATCATTAGCTCGTATGGCGCTGAATGTAGTTATTATACCTTTTTAAAAAAAGGTAAAAAAAAGCACCAAGTATAAGCTCCAATTCCACCTGTTGGGAAAGCTTCGGTAGAGTAACTTGACGAGGAGGCGTTTGTAATTGACTTGATTTCCTTTATTGCAAAATGCTCGTACTCGTCTCACAAAAACAGAATAATCGCATTGGCGGTACAGCACCGACGTACGAGGTACGAGAACAATGAACATAAACCTTATAGATCGCACACAGCGGTTAAGCGAATAGGAACTAGAGTGTAGAGGTCGCCCCGATACATAGAGGGACAGAAAGAAGTGAATACACAACACCCCCGCTCAATTCCGACTGTCCATTATCAAAAAGAATACAAAGGGGGGCTAAGAAAGGCCGAGACCGACCTTACAAGCTGAGTGTTTGGGGCCGTTTAGGGCCTTGGTTAATACATCCGCGGTCATGAACTCGGTAGGAATGTATTCTAGTTTGAGGGGTTTACACTGGAGTGCTTCACGTATGAAGTGGTGTCTGATGTCCACGTGTTTGGTCCTGGAGTGATGGATAGGGTTGGAAGCGAGCTGGCTGGCTCCTTGGTTGTCGTTATATATAGTGACTTTCCCCAATTGATCCAAGCCCAGCTCCTTCAGTAAACTCGAAAGGTACAACGCCTCCTTCACTGAATCCGAAAGTGCCATGTACTCCGCCTCTGTAGATGATAGAGCAACGGTGCGCTGCTTCCTAGATTCCCAAGAAATCGCAGCCCCGCTGAGTATGAAACAGGAGCCGGTGTAAGACCTTCTATCGATGACGCAGTTGCCCCAGTCCGAGTCGACGTATCCGAGTAGGCCCCGATTGGTCTTCGTATAGGTTAAACCTTGATCCGTTGTTCCCTTGAGGTAACGCAAAACTCTTTTGGCTCCGGCCCAATGTTTTTGGCCGAAGTTATTGTTAAACTGGCTGAGGATACTAACTGAATGAGTAATGTCAGGACGAGTACTCACAGACAGATACATCAGAGCTCCGATTAATTCTCGATAGGGAAGAGCGAGCTCAGACTCGGTCTTCTCGGGGGCCTCGAATTTTTCACCTGGAGTGAGCGGAGTGCTTACCGATTTGCAATCGCTCATGCCAAACTTGGCGAGTATATCCTGAATGTATCCGGTTTGAGTAAGGCGTACGCTGCCGTCCTCTTGTTTGATCTCGATGCCCAAGCAATAGTCCGCAAGACCCAGGTCCCTGATTAGGAATCTTCGGGCGAGCTGGCTCTTGATTAACTGGCATCTCCTCTTGTTTTGCGAAGCGATGAGAATGTCATCCACGTATACAACCAAGATGGTAAGTTCGCCGTGCAGCCGATTCACGTAGACGCACGGGTCCGCAGCTGTAGGTTTCAAGCCGATGTCCTGTAGAGTCTGATCCAGCTTGAAGTGCCATTGGCGTCCGGACTGACGAAGGCCATATAGTGCCTTCTTCAACCTGCAGACTTTGTTGGTCCCTTGCAAGCTTTGAAGCATATTCTTTGCTTGTTCCGCTGACCTTTTTCCTTTGTCTTCGGAGATGATCCGTCTCAGCGACTCCTCGAGATGGTCTGGTACGTCCATATACAGCTCGGCATCGATATCACCATTCAGATAGGCGCTGGTGACATCGAGTTGAAAGATCTCCATACCGAGCTCGACCGATAGGGCCGTTAAGAGACGCAGCGAGCCCAGTCTCGCGACGGGAGCGAAAGTATCGCGGAAGTCTATACCGGGCCGTTGTGAAAAGCCCTTAGCCACTAGCCGCGCCTTTCTGCGTTCCAAGCAGTGTGACCAGCCGTGAACGTTAGCACGGACGGTGCCGCGGCGGAGGGGATGGAGT
>NW_011965036.1:0-5517 GCF_000949405.1 Vollenhovia emeryi
AGGGGTCGCGACATTCGATATTAATGCCGATAAAGATATAGACGGGCGGCTGTCTTGTAGCCGAGAGCAGCTTTAGCGCGCTTATAACACGAAGAGAGAAAAGTTATGAAGTGGACTTCGAGGAAGAACGAGGGGGAGTTAACGAGCCTCTGGATGAGGAGAGCACACAAGAGAAATAAACACGGCTGATACCGTGGTCGTTAAGAATGGTAGCCTTGGGAACTTTGCCGATCTTGCGGGACGCGGCGCAAGTTCCTCGCGCGCAGAGACGGCCGGATCAAAGCGTCGGGATAAAAGTATCCGAGGGGGGGGGGGAGAGATAAAACGACAAGAGACGGATTAGTTATTATCGGCAAAAATAACGTCGCGCTGTTCGGCGAAAACGGCGCTTTCTATAGCGAGCGAAATGCCAGATAAGCGCGATAATTGTGGGAGATCCTGACTTTCGGCCCACCCTCTTGTTCGGTGTAAATTTATCTTTCTTAACAAATGTAGAGAGGATTATTAGACGACCCAACCGGCAAACGGTGTAAAATATTTCTTTAATAACCTACTAAAGTTGGCGGAAAAGATTTCCATAAATAACTACAAAAATTGACTTGAAATAGAAATTTGTAGAAATTTTTATATCTTCGTTGGAACATTAATTCTTTTGTAAAAATATCTACGAATTAGTACCACAAATTACAACGTTCTCAAATCGAGAAATTATTGCAAGTAGTATTTCATGAAAATGTACAATTTTGTAAAAATTAGTACAAAATTTTGCTAGTTTTAAAAATTTGAGAAACAACAAAACCTTAAAGAATTAAAATATCCGCTTACTCGTAGAATATTACAAAAATTAACAAACGTGTTCCAATTCTAGCATTTTCATGTTGGTTTTTATAACACTTTAAATACGTAGAATTTCGTAGATTCTGGCAGTTATATTTCGCAATTTTGTAGAATTTTGTACAATTATTTCCGGCAGGGGAGTCGTCTAATGATCTTCTCTACATTTGTTAAGAAAGATGAATTTACAACGAGCAAGAGGGTGGGCCGAAAGTCAGGATCACCCACAACTGGCGAATTGTGTCAATTATTTATTTAATAGGCTATTAAATAAATAATCCACATCATCTGCCGGTTGGATCGTCTAATAATCCTCTCTACATTTGTTAAGAAAGATGAATTTACAACGAGCAAGAGGGTGGGCCGAAAGTCAGGCTCACCCACAACTGGCAGATGGTGTGAATTATTTATTTAATAGGCTAATAATCCTCTCTACATGTGTTAATTATATACCGGCGACAATACTCTTCGTTCCGTATTCATCTTTTTGGTTCGGATTTTAATTTAAAAAAATACCAATTTTCAAACTCCGACCGCTTTCACGGCTTACTCAGACCGGGCGAGTTTTGCGGATATTTTCGAGCGAAGCCAACGAGCGTCTTAGAGACTCTTTCCCTCCTCCTTCTGTGGTCAAGTAGAGGAAAGCTTTCTAGAGCCGAAAGCGGAAAAATGAAAATAATGAAAAGCCCGCACGGATATTACACTGCGTGATCTTCCGTTTGGTTTCTCTTACGGATGCTTCCATACACGTGCACCCTTGTATAACTGCAAGCGGAAAAAACTCGCGAAGACACGAAGGCGAGAGACGAAAAAGGGAGATGCGGGAAAAGATAAAAAGATGATCGCGTATTTTTCTTTTTTTCGTAAATCGATCGCACCGACCTGTGCATTCGCGTAAGCAGCTTTTATTAATTACGAACTCTATTTTTAATCTAGCTACCGCAAAACTTTGACGAGTTCGCTTGAACGTTCAAGTATTAAAGAGACTTGCTACGTTTAGCTCTTTAGCTGCAGCCGAGGCTGCAGCGTACCCGGAGAGAATTTTCTTTGAAAATTTACCTTGAAAATCATGTAATCGTGAGACAACGTGGCAAGAACTTTATGAAAGTTTTTCAAATTTTGCTATGGTAAAATTTGAAAAAACTCATAAAAATCTTGGAAATGTCATGTTGTCCCACGATTACACGATTTCCAGGATAAATTTTAAGTGAAAACGTCTTTCTCAAAAAGTTTCCGGAAGAATTAAAGAGGAACAATCGACAATTACAACATAGAAAGATTGACGACTTCCCCGTTGAAAGTAAAGTGAAATAACGACAACCAGCGTGCGAGTTGTAAATATAGAATTTTCACTCGAAACTTTAGTCCGCCGGTCGGTCTTGCCGCCGCAAAGTTGTCGATTCCGGTTAAACACGCGGCGGCGTTCGCGAAGCGGAGGATTAGCCCAATATTAGCGTGCAAACAATTGCAATTTCTCCCCCGTCCTAATTCGAGCGACTATTTAATTGGAAATGGCCGAGACCTCGCTACTTTACATGGCGAACTCTCGCTCGAGCGCACTGATTGCAGGACGCGGGTCCGCGGGTCCGCGCCGGAAATGCCTCGAGCCTCATCGTTCGTACACAATAGATAGATAGACCACGGAGAGTTAGAGTCGTACTGCGCTAACCTCGCACTGCTCGCACGCGACGGTCGCGTCGCGCGGCTCCCCCTCGCACATCTGGCACTGCAGCCGCGAGTTGCGCGACTCCAGGTACTTGTCGACGATGTGCTGCATCGCCCGGTACTTGGGCAGATTGTGGGCGCCGCCCTCGTCGAAGTAGACGGTCTTCTGGCAGACCGGGCAGGAGAGGCAGAGGGTGCCGCCGGACGGCGGGAAGCCGCCGTTCCCCGGGGTGCCGACGTAGCTGCCCGGCCGCGAGCTCGTGGACGTGCTGCTGCAGACCACGCCGGAGTCGGTCTCCGACAGGATCGACAGCTTGTCGGCCTCCTGGTCGGAGCCGGGCGCGTTGGCGGAGTCGGTGGTCGACTCCGGCGGCGAGTCCGGCGGCGCCTGCAGGTTGACGGCGCAGCCGAGGCAGAGCGCGTGCCAGCAGGGCAGCAGCACCGGCTCCGCGAACAGCTCCTTGCAGCAGGGGCACCGCAGCTCGTCCTCCATCGCGGATACGGTACGCCGTCGGCCGCTCGTCCTGTAGGAGTCCTCCGCGGCCAGTTCCTCGTGGATCCTCTCGAGCCGCGGCAGCTCGGATCGCCTGCTCGCTCGTGCCTGCAGGATTCCCCCAAGGGTCTCTCCCCTCACCGGTCGGAATGCAGGCTCGCGGAAGCGCGGGCAGGAGCGACGGATGCACTCGTGATCGGGCAAACGCACTTTCCCCGCGGATTATATCTCGACTCCTGCCGTCCGTAGGAAAACAATTCCACGGGCAAACAATAGCGCAGAGAGATCCTCCGTAAAACGGCTGTTAAATCGAGCGGAACGAGCGAGACGGAGCTCGGAGCACGCGTGCTGGCGGCGGTGGCGTCGGGGAAAAGCCTCAATCCCGTCCGATCGCAACCGTACCGATCGATCTCGACGCGGAGCGCGATCGCCTCCACGCCGAACGGGACGCGCGCGCCAACGATCCGATCGCGTATCGATCGCGCCCGGAAAAGGATCCCTCGCTTCGCTCACCGGCGCGCTGCTCGTCGCCGGTGCATCGCCGGCCGCGCGGCGTCTCGGAGCGGAATGCGCTTTGGCCGCTCGCAACTTCCTCCACACGCGCGCTTACAGCGGGATAACGTGTCACCTGTCGACCGCGCGCATCGCGGGCCCTTCGCGCCTTCGAGCGGCGTGCGCTCGTTTCTTTCCGTCCCTCTCTTTCTTTTACCCCTCGTCGGCGCGCGAAATCGCTCACCAGTCGATCGCCGGCTCGGATCACAGGACGCGCCGCGCTGATATCTAACGGTTTCACGCACGCAACACACGCGACGAAGTCGTCTTGGCTCGTAGCCGAGGACCACGCTTGGTACAGACAGAGAGAGAGAGAGACCGGCACGCAGCCTGCGAGCCGTCACCGGGTTGACTGACTCCCGGCACAGAGTCAAAGAACCGTCGCGCACCGCGGCCACGCACGCTCAGGAGCGTGATCGCACGGGGGAACGAGGGGCGCCGCGCGACGCCAGAGGTTCCCAACCTCGCTTCGCTCTCTCCCTCTCCCTCTCTCTCCTTTTCTCTCGCGCGCTCCACCTTTTCCGCATCTCGCAGGCTTTTCCGTTCGTTTCGCGCAAATCAAAGATTTCGAAAGACGGCGCGAAAAGATCCGACGAGTGAAAAATTGCCTCGAAGAAACGTATTGTGACAGGGGGAGGGGAGATATTTTACAGGTGGCTTTTGTAAAACTTGATAAATCTTGGCGTCCACGAGCAATTGTAATTATCGCGGTATTTTTCAATGGAAAGAAACGTGTAGGTTGTGTAAATTTTTTTCGGAACACAATCGCAAACGCGGCTTTCTGTCAAACGCAGCCTATTTTCTAGATGAAAATAATTTCCGTTTCCTTTTCATCCAAGAGAATCCGTTTCTCTCTAACGCGCGAGTCTTATTTTCGCGCAACTATATTATTGTGAAATGACTCGCCATATGGAACCGGTTTCACGCTCTGAGCGCATATTTCAGGGACGCGCCTACGTGAGGCACTTATATCGAGGCCACGCGGGAATCGAGGCCTCCTCTAAAATATAAATTCATAAATGCTCGAAAAAAACACCTGCTAATTGTATCTACGGATACCGTAATATATTAATTGCATTTGCGATTTCCACGCGGCGAGAATTTTCTTTTAAAATTTATCCTGAAAATCACATGATCGTGGGACAAAGTGGCATTTTGAATTTTATTAGTAAAATTTTATTAGTAAAAAATTTTACTATTTTAATAAAACTAAATTAATAAAATTTTACTAATAAAATTCAAAATGCCACTCTGTTCTACGATCACGTAATTTTCAGGATAAATTTTAAGAGAAAATTATCTCTGTGTATTTTTTTTTAGTTCGCGGGCGATTGTGCTTCTTATCGCGCTTTTAAATATTTCAGTGTCTAATTACGAAAAATTTAGATTGCGAATAGCCGTCACGAGGGAAAACCGACGTTCCTTTCGACGCAAGACGAGAACGATTTGAATAAAAGACCGAGACTCGCCCCAACGATCGCGTTGCCGTTGAAATCGCCTCGACGAGGCACTCGCGGGATGTGTCCGCGGTAAGTTCTTACAGGCCGCAAGTGGCTCGGTGACAATACCTGTCTCGACAGCCGCGCGACAGGAGTATCTCGCTCCGACGCGCGAAATGATAAAAAGACAGTGCCCGGGCTCTCCTTGCGGCGAGAGAGACGCGCGAGAGAATTCCGGTTCTCCGGGGGGAGGGGAGAGAAGTAGCGGGACAATGGGCAGAGGGCACGTAAGGGCGAGGGATCCTAGATTCGGTGCGATGTAGGCTGATGGGAGAGAACGATCCGTAAACGCTCAAGTCTGTCTTAAGGGGATGCTGCACTTTCGCACCTTTTGCACTTAAAACTGTCTGTTTCGTGGAAAGATTTGTGTAATACACAAATTAAATGGCACGTGTACAGATGATCGAAAGCAGCTTGCTATTCCGGCTAAATTAAAGAACAATATGACATCACTGAAACTAAGTTTGTAAGTCT
>NW_011965037.1:0-5517 GCF_000949405.1 Vollenhovia emeryi
TTTTAATAACAGAGTACGTGACGTTTGAATTTCTTTACACAGAAGAGCATCCCTAATACGACTCTCTTTTTTCTCTCGACAGTTACAATAAAATCGTCGTACATACGCAAACACTCTTATCATTTTTGCAAAGTTAGAAAATCTACTGAGAAATTCGTTCTCTTCCGCACCCTTTCCTTCTAACGCTACGAGAGTACAAACAGATTTTTTGTTTATCGCGGTTCTTTTTAACTCTTTACTGATTTCGTCTTCATCGCACGACAATTCTCTACACATTGGCCATTTATCTGCCGTCTCATATAGCCACACGGGTCCCTCCCACCATCTCGCAGACATAATTTGTTTCGCCGTACATCCTCTCGATGGTAAGTCTGCGGGATTCAAACGACCCTGTACATGATACCAACACGCGGGATCCGATAGCATACGTATCTCTTTTATTCGGTTATACACAAACGTTGCCCAATTACATTCTCTTTGGATCCATGCTAACACAGTCGAGGAGTCGGTCCAATAAAAGAGTTTAAGCGTTTTAAAATGAAGCGCATCTAATACATTTCTCGCTAATCTGGCGCCTATTGTCGCTGCTAACAACTCCAAACGCGGTATACTGGTTCGCGCATCCGTATTACCTTTTCTAGCAGGCGCAACTCGCGTTTTCGCTTGTACAAAGTGAACCTTTACACCCTCAAAATTTTCCACGCGAATGTAAATAACTGTGGCATACGCGTCTTTACTAGCATCACAGAATATGTGCAAACTTACGTTATCCGACTCAGATATTTGTCCCAAAATACATCGTGTAATTCTAATCTTATTAAGCTCCTTCAAATCTTCCAACCACTTCGTAAATCTATTCTTTAACTTGTCTGGAACTTCATCATCCCACTTTAAATTTTCACTCCAGGTTTCCTGTAACAGAATTCGTGGGCACAGCATAACAGGACATACAAAACCTAATGGATCAAAAATACGGTGCGCCGCCGAAAGAATCTTTCTTTTCGTCATTTTCGAAGCGTGTAACTCTGGAAAATCTGGTATTTTTATCGCTAACGTGTCAGCCTTTTTATCCCAGGTAACGCCTAATACTACTGTCTGGTTGTCTTGGGAATTATCATCGCTATACTCCCACCCTCGAAGGTCAAAACCAGCCATGTTCATCAGTCTTTTTGCGTCTAGGATGAAGTTATTCAAATCTTCTCGCGTATTCACACTAGTTACTGAATTGTCAACGTAAAAACTTTCTAACAATCTTTTACTATTTATCGAAACATCGTTATCAGACTTCGCATAATTATTCAAATGAAAGTTCAGAATCGCGCTCAGAATAAAGGGACTCGAGGTAACCCCGAACACGACTCTACAATGTCTAAAAACAATTATATTTCCTCCTGCATCGTACCATAAGAAACGCAAGAAATCTCGATCTCTTTTATCGATACTGATTTGCAAAAAAGCCCTTTTAATATCAGCTATTACTCCGATTTTATTTTCCCTAAAGCGCAAAAGAATGGACGCGATCAATTCTATCAAATTTGGACCCTTATGAAGGCACTCGTTGAGCGATGGCGACGTCCGCTCCTTGGCTGATGCGTCGAACACCGGTCGAATTCTCGTCGTGCTGCCCTCCTTGACCACGTGTCGGTGAGGTAGATAATAGCCCCCATCATCTTCTTCTTGCACCGGGACACGCTCGATGATTCCCTCCGCCAGCCATTCGTTGAAAACAGCATCGTACTCCGCATACAGATTGTCGGCCTTCAATTTTCGTTCCGTAGACTGCAACCGACGCATAGCCGTCTCCTTATTACGTGGCAAAGCAGGGTGACTCGGCAACCACGGCAACTGTATCTCGTACCGCCCCTCTTCGTTAACTCGCACGGTTTTCAGAAAAGCTTCTTGCATCTCGTCATCTTTTTCCTTTTGTGTTTTCGTCTCGATCGGATCGCGTATTCCCAGAACGTCCAACGACCACATGTCCGCGATCTCTACCTTGTTTATAAACAGCGATATAGCAGTCGTCGCGGCACTCTCACTTGTTTTGGATTCGGGAACCTTCCCCATAACTGTCCAACCAAGACACGTTTCGATGGCAACTAAGCCGCCTTTCAGTACGTAAACACGGCCCGTATAAAATACAATTTGCCGGCCACGTCGGCACCGATGAGCACTGAAATCGACTCTCTCTTACTATGCCGATCACTCACATCAATGTCGAATTTTTCCAGTTCGCGATCCCACTCTCCGATTTTTATTAGCGGTACTCTTTCACAAATAACAGCCTTTTTTTTTTTTTTTTTTTTGACCCGGTGGAAATCCTCATGGACCGTCCCCCCGCCCTGCTGGGACAGAGACGGGGGGGTGTGTGGGACTCGTCTCCCTGGTCCCTGGGCAGTTGACACCCATGGGACCAGTAGTGCCATGGAGACGCCTACCGCACTAAAACCACCGGGGGTGGACTTCTCTGCGCCGTGATGAACGGGTCGGGGACTGCTACGCATTCTCCATCCGGACCCGTTCGGCGCCGCGCACCTTTGTCTGGCGCGCCCGTCTCGGCTCTTTGGCTAAGCCAAGAGTTACGCTCGTTTTGATCGAGCGTTCTCTACCGCGTGAACGCGTCGCGACGGGGGGTGCCACCGGGCCCCCCGCCGCGCCCCCTAGGTGTTGTGGGGGCGGGCGAGCCAGAGGTCCTCAGCCTCTGACCCGCCCCCTGGGATTTCCCTGCTTCCCAGATTTTCTCCTTTTAGTCGCCTCTTACGACAGGCAGGAGATACCCCGGGCCTATTCGTAGGCGGGTCCCGGACGCCATTTCACAAATAACAGCCTGGTCCAACGCGATGAAATTACAGCAATATTTATTGTCCAGACTGCTCAAGCGAATCCGATATTTTTTGTGTTGCACCGCGTCCGTTTTTTGTCCACCGAAGAGGGAGTGTGTCATCGTCTGCTCGGCAATTGGCTCGTAGTCCAGGTGCTCGGCCGCTTCCTTGGTGACGTAAGATTTCTGAGATCCGGTATCGACAATTGCTCGAACGATATATTCCTTGTTTCCGTTCCGCAATTTCACGCACAACGTTTGCATTAACACTTCCGGATCACTCGAGAGGTTAGCCAGATTACACTCACTATTCGCTTTCTCAGAATCTTGCGATTTAGAATCAACCTTATTGTCCTTGTCCTTTTTCTCTATTTTAGGACACATCAAAAGCACATGCCGCATCGACACCAGCTACAGTTCACTTTACTTCGGCACTGTTTAAAATTATGTCCTGCCTTTCAACAATTAAAACAAACGTTCTGTTTCTTCGCGTGATCTCGTCTTTCAGAGAGGCTCATTTTCCTGGCATTTTCACAACGCGCACTTTCGTGATTGGAATTGCAAAATATACACGCACTATCCTTTTCCTTCGTCGTCAGCAATCCCATTGCGGTCGGGACATCCTCCTCCTTCGTGTGTGTCTTCGATCTTCACTTTTTCCCACTATCCGCATTGCCCGTTGTTAAATCAAAGCCTTTGACCGCCATCGAAATCCGTAGTTCGTTTTGCACTTCTCCTTCCAAGAACTTGATAAGTTGCGTCAGTCGATCCTTGCACTGAGACGTCACACTATCTCCACTCTGCAACGCGGCATTGTTTACAGAACTTCTCTGCCACGCGCGTAAAACGTCTTCCGGCAGCGATGACTCTACTAGCGGAAACAGCATCGCCGCACACTTATCCGTTGTGACGCCCAGAGATTCGAGCGCTCTTAGATGTGACTCAATTTTATCGTACAAACTCGTGAGGGAAAACGCCTTGGATTTCAACGCATTTTGTAAAACGAGTTGCAAAAGCTCGCGCACATATACTTCGATCTGTAGATCATCACGTCCAAAACGATTCTTCAGGCTGCTGATTACCTTGCTATAATTCTCGGCCGTAGGCGGATAACTTTTCACTAAATCGGCGGCACGAGAGTCCGGAACCATGGATTGTATGAGATATTGGAATTTATCTTCATTCGCGATATTCGTGTCTTCATGAATTTTCTTGAATAAACTCCAGAACTGTAGCCATCCCTGTACGTCTCCACCGAATTTAGCCAGCTCGATTTTCGGTAACTTGAACGACTTCTTGTTATCTCCAGGTACGCCGTTGGTACTCCCCGATGGTTCCTGATTTTCCTTCGGATCGGTGTAATCAGCTATCTGTAGCCTTGTTGCGAGGAACTGTTTTTTATACTGGTCTGCGTCGTCATATTCCTTTTGAATATCTGCATCCGTCGCGCTATCCGAATCAAACATCAGATGCATAAAGGCCTGTGAGCTTGCTTCCAAATCTCGCATCTTTGCTTCGAGTAATTGAAAGGCCACTATAATTTCTTGATGCGTGGCTTCCGATCCTTCACCTCTTAACGCATTCAGTGCGTTCAGCGCTCTGGTGAAGGCGCTACGGTGAGCCGTTCGCACTTTCTTCGTTTTATCCATTGCTTTTGGATACTATCGAAACTGTTATATCACGATCGACACCACTGTACCTCCCGAGTCCTGTCACGGTCGCCAAATGTTGTAGTATAAGACACGGGTATAAGTCGAAATCGGGAAATAACTCTGAAGAAAATGCTACTTTTATTGATTAACTCATACATCGACGACGCCCGTCGTGCAACTGTCCCCGTAGGCTCTCGCAGCCCCGGCGCTCTCATCGCTCGCCAAAAAGAAAACCAAAATGAACGTCGCGTCGAACAAAAGTCGCTCGCTTAGCGCTCAACCGTAATCCAACAGTATCCACCTTTCTTACTCATTATCATTATATGTATTATTATATCCTTTTACATTAGAAATATTGTATTTGTAATTATACAGGGTGGTCCATTTTAATCGACAATCGGAAATATTTCGTCAGGTAAGCCAGCTGGAGAAAAATGTTTCAGATAAAAGTTGTATGGTTTCGAGGGGGCCATAAGACGGTACCATTGGTTTGACCATGAAGAATTATTTGAAGGTCACATAAAGATCACACCAATTTTTTTAAATGGCATCCCCTATTTTTTATTGCATATTCTTGTAGCTAAACTCGAGAGCTTTCCAAAACGCTTTAATAAAGTGTTTTTTTATTAAGAACTTTTTGAGTTATTAAGGTTTGAAAGTTCCAATATTTTGACGTAAATTACAAAATATCTTGTAAAATATTCATTTTTTATCATCTTACCTTAATACTTTTTTGAACAGAATAATGATACAAATCAACTGGCTCAACAAATCAATAAAAAAAATTTTTTTATTGCTTGTTACAAAATTGTTTGTTTTTTTTACACCAGTTGATTTGTATCACTATTCTGTTCAAAAAAGTATTAAGGTAAGATGATAAAAAAATGAATATTTTACAAGATACACTACTCAAAAAAAAATAGGGAACACTTTTCATACCCTAAACATTGGGCTATTTTCAAACCACTGAAACTCGGCGAAAAATAATCGTAGACACAAAATTAAAAAAGGATTTTAAAGCTTGAAGTTTCAACTTTAAAACTCTTT
>NW_011965038.1:0-5518 GCF_000949405.1 Vollenhovia emeryi
ATTACCTCCACTCCTGGAGCACGTAGGAGAAAAGTAAAAACACTTTTATTATGCAAATCGTACCCAAGCTATCGATTAAGCGCAGTCACAATTTCGTCGGATCAGCCGTTGTTGAGATCCGAAAATCTGAGGGCCCGTCAACTCGTGTACTCGCGTAAACTTACACGGTCGGTCTCGCACGCGTGTACTAGCTACGCTTACACTTGGCGCGAGACACTACCGTGTCTCGTGATATATATATTATTATTAAATATTAATTGAACACTAACGTCTTGTTCTGGCTCTGAGCTCCTTATTTTTTTATTTTTTTATTTTATCATACGAGCCATTGTTACTTATTTTTATATTACAAATATATTTTGCAAAAAATAAAAATAAATGTAAATATAAATATATTTTAGAGTTTAACACTTGCAAGGAAGGAGAAAAAGCGCAATTAATATTTGGTTTAGCAGCGCCAAGTTTTTTAAATAAACAATAATGTCGTGAATCAAGACCGATATGTATCCAACAATTGAATTAGAAAAGGCCATCTTTTAATAACATATTTATTTGTATTAAATTTGTTTGCATTATATTTTTATTAAATAAGTATTAAAATTTTGTTTCGTCATATTATTATTTCCTTTATTTCTTCCGATAAAATTTTATGCTTGATTGTTTGACTATAACATTTTAATATAAAAATTAATAAAGTACCTAGTTTTTATAAATATTCAGTTTAGTTGGCGCCATTTGATGATATCATTACTTTTGTAGAGAAGATACTTTGGAGGGAGGGAGAAAATAAAAATTTTTTTTAAATAAAAGGTATCCAAATAATTAAATTATGTAATTCTTGATTGGATGACGCTTATACTTCGCATCTTTTTAAACCTTTTTTTTATTAAAAAAAGGTTATTTTTTAAGGGACTGAAAACTAGAAAAAAAATTTTTCACGGAAACGAAGCTCTTTGAGGAAGCAATACTCGTATTCGTGGTTAATACAAGAAAGATAATAATACCTGTAATTAGAAAAATGGATATGATTTTAATTACATGACAATTTATTTGTCTGGCTAACAATGAGATTAAGAGGCAATAAACTTTGTCCTTACAATACACACGGTAATATGCATTGTAGGTGAAAAGAAAAAAAGACGGGTGATTTTAAATTAATGGCAATAGGAAAGGGATTTCAGCTTCAAAAATACTAATAGAAGAAAAATATCTGACAATGAGTGCCTATCCTGAACTAATAATAATAAAGAAAACTCTGCTGAAAGAAATAACCATTCTTTTATTGAGAGAATCAAAGAAACATCAAATATGTAGGTTAAAGTGGGGTGATGTGAAACACGTTTTTTTGGAGTCCCACAAAAGTGTGAAGAAATTGAATTTTTGGTCAGTTAATGGCTCTATTCGGTAGAGGGTAAATTATTCTACGTTTCTATAATCGCGGATTTTGAATATTTTGATTTAAAAACAATGGAGAAAAAATTCAAAGGTGTTGATTTTTGGACTTTTTCCAAATCGTGGGGTGATGAAACAGCAATAAAATTTGCGTCTAAAGAGCATAAACGTCAACATAACACATATATACACGTTCAACATACACACACGTTCAAGGAAAAAAAGTGAACATCAAATTTATTTGAAAATAATATTTTATCAATTGCTTAAAAACAACAAATCAAGTTAAAAATGACAAATCAAGTGAAAAATGACAAATCAAGTGAAAAAAACCATTAGTCGGAGATATCAAGGTCCGAGTCACAATTTTGGCATGTAAAAAAGCAGCAATTACCCATATTTACACACGTTAGGTGAAATGGGCGCTTGCACTTGTTACATGCAATTGAATTGTGGCGATTTAAATGTTTTGGCAACAATTCACAACAAATCGTACAAAAGTCTTGGTCCTCTTCGGATGATGATGAAGTGGACGTTTTGCGATGTCGTTTCTTTGCTTGTGGCCTCCGTGCTGTTGTAGCTTTCATCGATGTTTTTTGGTTGGTGTTTTCTTATTTGTTTTTTGTGCGTTTCGCTTTTCGGCTCGCTGTTGCAAATCAGATAGTTTTGTGACGATGTTAAGATTGTGCTCTTCATTGCTTTTCGACCACGGTTAGATTTTGATTTTTGTTCAGCAATTTCAAGCGGACTGATCTTATCCAATGTTGAGTGAAGAGATGCTGATGCATGATCATCATCATAGACAACCAAAATTTGGTGTTCATCATCCGTATCAACATGTTTATCGGCCTCTTGGTTTTTACCACTGATTCTTGCTGCATAAAAATCACCTTCCGTGAAGATTGTAGAGTTTAAAGGATAAATACCAGTGGCTGCGAAGCCAGATTTGATATTTTTAGGTGTTAAACCTAATTCCATGGCCTTTTCAACGACTTCAGCAATATGGTCAATTTCAAATAATCTGCCTACATGACTTTTCAACCAATCATCAACTAGTGATCCGTAGAACTTTTTGATGGGTCCGAATACACCAACATCTAATTGCAGACGGTGGCTGCAATGCGGTGGAAACGTTACAATGGAGATACCGTGTTCAATAGCCAAATCAATGCATTCAACGGAAATGTGTGATGAGTGATTATCAAATAACAATAACAAAGGATTTTCTTTTGAAGCGTTTGTGTGCTTAATGAAGTGATGCATATATTTGATGAAGTCAAGCGTAGTCATCCAGCCAGAACCATTAGCGAAGCCAACGGAACCTGGACTTGCATTGTACAGAAAAGTCAATTTCATATTTTTCCGTGGATATAAAAAAAATGGCGGAATGAATTGACCCGTTGCACTCACAGCCATCGCTATCGTCACATTTGTACCACGTTCGGCGGACGTAAATTGACCAACTTTCGAACCTTTTTCTGCAACCACTTTAACACCCTTTGTGGAAACCGTTGGGAAACCAGTTTCATCGAGGTTCCATATACGATGTGGTTCGAATTTATGTTCAGCAAGAACATTTTTTAAATTGTCAAAGAATTCGTCGACGTTTTCTTGACAAAATCCTTTGGCTCGGTGGGCGCTAATAGGCTCTGGCTTACGAAACAAAAGATTAGGGTGTCGCTTCATAAAGCCGTAGTACCAATCTTTGGTAGCTTTTTTGGATTCATGCCAACCGGCCGGATAATTAACACCACATCTTTTGGAATATTCATATGACAAAGACCGTATGTTGTTTATTGTTAGACCATAATTCATTTTTGAACATTTAATGATGTACTGCGTCAATACCTGCTCTTGGATGTTAGTAAATAGCTGCAAAGAAAACCAAACAAAAAAATTAAAAACAACTAATGAACTCATTAACAAAAAAAATTATTATAGTTTACCGGTTTTCCACCGAGAGTGCTCTTCCCTGTCAAAACACCCAACAATTCATTATCGGTGACTTCAGCGAAATTTGGGAATTTCTCATCCACCCTTCGAATATAGCGACTCAAAGTTACAAAGTTGATTTTATAGCCAGCAGCAGCTGAACGCACCGACTTTTTTTTCATTTTTCACTAATTTAATGGCTTTGACCAATTTGTCATAGTCGATTGGTGTGACGAACCCTTTGTTTACGTATTTTCGTGGCATAATGGCTGAAAAACAATAAAACACTTCATAAGAACACAAGAGGATGCTAAAGTCGTCTGTATTACCCACGAAATTATAATAAATTTTTAATCGGGCCAAACTTTTTATTGGCTTTACAGAATCAGAAATCCTTTTGCAGGATTAAAGTATACTTACAAGCGGAGGGGATGTTGACAATTTTGTGTTCCAGAAATAGAGGATCATAATAAATCATATCTATTTGCCTAAAGATCCAAAACCAACGTAGCGGTTAGAATTGCTTCGTATAACTGTTTCGCAACTTTGATGGACAAAATCCCTCTTTTCAACCCCCCCCCTTCCTATGAATGTGTACTTTAATCTGTATTAAGCTTTTTTAATTCCATAATGCTAATAAAAAGTTTGGCCAGACTAAAACTTACGATCCGTATGTTCCTCGGATTTCAGTGAAATTAAGTGAAAAACATGGCTAATTTAGTTCACGGATGTTGCGGTAGATGGCGCTGCAATGTGTTAGACAAGGACGGACCAAGTTTTTGTCTTGTCGTCCTTGTTATTTTCTACTATGTATGAGTAACACATATAACACATCGATAATGTCGATTACCGACATTAACATCATTTTTAATTCCATTTAGATGCGGGCACTATCCCGTCGGAGTTCGGGCGTAGCTTTAAGATCCTCTTAATATGCACAAATTTCTCAATAAAACACGAAAAATAGTGTCAATGGCGTGTTTCACCCCACTAAAAGTGTTTCACAACACCCCACTGACTGTCATTTAATGTGAATTTACTACTAAATCAGCACGATGTAAGAAAATGCAAATTTACTTCAGATTCTGAAAGATATTGAAGAAACCAACACTTACATTGTAATAATCTTATAATGTGATGAATAATTTGTCTAAAAATACGATTTTTGTGATCACCGAAAATAACTTTTAAAAAAATTTTTCACGTGTTCCAACGAGAATCGAAATATATCTACGTCTGAATACTCTAGTGACTTTTAAAAATGAGGTGGTATGAAAAGAAACAGATGACATATGTCATATTAATTATATGTCACGTAAGGTACGAGAAATCGCCGTGTTTCACATCACCCCATATTTCACATCACCCCACTTCACCCTATAAATAACAATAAAATGTATGAGAAAATATGCATAAAAATGTGAAAGATAATAAAATATATTATATTTTTATATACAGTACTTTAAACGACTGTGGATGTGTTAAACATATACATCAACAAAAATACAAAAACACATATACCTAATGTGTGATTACTAATACATACATGGTAGGCCATTTTAATATATTCACTGAAATATCTCAAAATCTATAAGTTTAAGACAAAAATGTTAATGACAAAGTTGTTTGGTTTTGAGGAGGACATAAGGTGGTATCATTAATGTGACCTTGAATAGTTGCTTGAAGATCACGTGAAGGCCACCTTTAATTTTTTTACTAGAACCCCTTATTGTTTATTATACTGTCTTATTCTACTAATTAATATGAACATCTTTTGTCTGAAACTTTTTGATTTACCTAATACATTTTGAGATATTTAAGAAAAAATTTATAACTTTTTCAATGTTTAGCTTATGATATCTCGATAACTGTTTGTCAGAGGGAAAAGTAGAACAGGACTTTTTTACTTGATTTCGTCTCAGGAATATGCTGTTGTAATAGTTCCAATTATTGAAACGTTTTTGCGTAAGTAAATTTTTACAATACACAAAAATTTTCAATGATTGGAACACTATTGCAAAAGTATACAGGGTGTCAGATTCGATATGGACGACCCCAAAGATTATAGTAGATTGGGTTAAACTGAGAAGAAAAGTTATATAAAATTTTACAAAATCGTAATTATTATCGCCTAATTCAGAAAAACGTCTGAGCCAATAAGGCCGGACTCGGCAGCATGCAAAATGGTGTGTTT
>NW_011965039.1:0-5521 GCF_000949405.1 Vollenhovia emeryi
AAAGGATTTCCACACGTAAAAGAAAAAGGTTGTAGGGCAAGTGCGGAAGTGGTGATGAGCGGGGGCTCTTCGGAATTTTCCTTTAATGTGCTAATTATTGCACCTTCCGGTGCTCTAAACAATTTGAGCTTTGGTCACCTTGGCAAAGGGCCTCCGTTCATCCTTATGCCGTTTTTCAAACTTTAAATTTGCCGCGCGCCGCCGATTAATGAATCCGCATACCGATCCCTTGTTTTTCTCCCTAGAGTTCCGCTATATCGCGTCGAGTCACGTAGGCATCGAACCTTCTAGAAGCTTCGCCGGAATTTCTATAAATGGCATATTTCTCTTATTTACAGCGGTTGTTAATGGCCCTGATTGCCATCGTGGCTAGCGGTGGAGGCGCATAGCGCTCTCACACGCGGCTGTGATCAACGGTTCCCGTGGAGTTCACTCCTTCCACGGAAATCGTCGATGTTAGCTTATTGTTCGTTATTATTAAATTTTTGTTAATTTGGGGCGAAAGCGGAGGCGCTAAGGATTCGTCTGTTATAGTGGCTGCCTCGGCTATCGTCAATTAATCGCTTAATTCTATCGTTAAACTTGGAAAAGAAGGAGAGCGAATATCTGCTAATCACGTGTTGCGCGCGTGCTAGTAGCCGCGCCGCGCCGGTGATACCTATCGGGTGGGCAATTACTACCGTTACTAACCACGTCAGCGAAAAATGTGCGCTGGACGTGACATATGTATTATTGATATTTATTAGTTTTATGTGTGCAGTTATACATATTGGATATACATATAATACGGCTTAGTCGCGTGCAGCTATTCGACGAGACGCCGCCTCGTCAAAAGGGAAGGCTGCTCGTTTCTCGCTTCCTCGACGGAACCGCGATAATTAATTACCCGGTAGCCAATGAAATAAAATAAAGAGAAACGTTAAAGTATTTTATATTTAAAAATATGTAATATTATCAAGTCTGAAAGAGCTATCAAATTTCCTCAAAACATTGTATCTTTTGACTTTACTAATAAGTGTTTGCTTGCAGAGGTCGGTGACCTCATATACTTAATAGAACATTGGAATCCTTGTAACATTTATTATGTCCATCTTGTTTTTGTTAAGATCTATTTTTTCTATGTAATAATATTAATCTTCAAAGTGCTTCTGCGAGCGATCGGCCGTAATCCCTATCCCAGTGAACACCAAGTAATAGTTAATATCAATAATATCAATATTATAATTAAATAAATTAGTAAGGCTCGTATGTGTTAAACACAAATTTCAAAGAATTTAAAGGACTCAGAGTCGTGACAGGATGGTAGTGTCTAAATATTCTATTCTAAATTTATTGCGAAAAAATATCACCTCCGCCAGGGTCAATATTATAATTTTCTACTCAACAAGATAAATGTAATATAACACCCATATGCTAACAATGTAAATGTAACATAACATATGGGTGTTATATTACATTTATCTTGTTGAGTAGGAAACTATAATATTGATATTATGTAACTGTTACTCGGTGTTTACTGGGATAGGGATTATGGCCAATTGCTCGCAGAAGCACTTTGAAGATTAATATTATTACATAGAAAAAATAGATCTTAACAAAAACGAGATGAACATAATAAATGTTACAAGGATTCCAATGTGCTATTAAGTATATGAGGTCACCGACCTCTGAAAGCAAATACTTATTAGTAAAGTCAAAAGATACAATGTTTTGAGGAAATTTGATAGCTCTTTCAGACTTAATAATATTACATATTTTTAAATATAAAATACTTTAACGTTTTTTCTTTATTTTATTTCATTGGCTACCGGGTAATTAATTATCGCGGTTCCGTCGAGGAAGCGAGAAACGAGCAGCCTTCCCTTTTGACGAGGCGGCGTCTCGTCGAATAGCTGCACGCGACTATGCCGTATTATATATCCAATATGTATACTTGCACACATAAAACTAATAAATATCAATAATACATATTAGGATATATAATGCGAGTTAGTCGCGTGTCGCTATTCTTGACACGGGCTGCGAAAAGCTCATGGAAAAGCTAGCGCGCCACCGTGTATGGCTCACCTACAGAGGAGAGTGTGTGCGTGGCCCCGATCAATCTGTGCGGGTCACACGCATAGGGACAGCATTAACCAGAGGCTACCCTCGTATAATGCCGTCTCTTTCGCTTACACGGCTCGCGACGAGGATGGCAGATCGCAGCGACTCCCACCACGGATCCCCACTACGATCGCTATACCGGTCACCCCGCTAGTCCCTGTCGCCCCGACGCGGTCCAATCGCGAGCGGCTGCCCCTACTTTCCCTACCCTCACCTGCAGGCGAGAGTGTGTGCGAGAGCCAACGTTGTGTGCGAGTCTCACGGACACGGACTGCATTTCCGCCGGTGCGTGTACATACTACCACAATTATAATTGTAAAATATGGTTATTTCTTGTTTGTAAATATCCTTAATTGTAAATATCATCTAATCTGATTGGGTGCTTTCCAGCAATGTACACAAGCGACACTGTGTAACACAGTGTGCGATCCGGTGCTTTCCAACTACGACACAAGTCAACACAATCGTACACAGCTAAAAAGCTAAGTTTGACTGTGTCGTCTCTCCATAATGCCAACATTCTTACATTTGGTACCACTTATTTTCCTATAGATGGTGACAATCGTGGAAAATTCCCCGCCGTTGAATGGGCACATGCTCGCTTCTTCTTCTTCTTTTCTTTGGTGGCTCCTGGTTCCGGGCGGAACCAATACGTTGTTTGCTCAAAAAGTTTTGATTATTAAAAGTCATATACAGATTTCCAAGTGAGTTTCTCAATAGTTTTCCTTTCTTTCGAGAGATTCTTATAATTAATAAAGAAATGTGTACAATGTGTATCGCATAGGCGTTGGCGAGGAATTTAAGGAGGCGAGAGCCACGAGACGGATGTTGCCGCTGCTCGCACTCTGGTTTATGTGTCGTCCGTGTGAAGGGAAGAAAAAAAGGACAACGCGCGCCCATATTCAGCAGGTCTGGTGTCGTGTTCGACCATACGTACATTACACCAAGGGAATCTTCGCGAAGAGCATTCGGGTTCTCCCCTTTGCTCAGAGAGCAACGGTTCTAATACTCTCACTCTTGTTCTTTTAAACAAGATTTAGCTTATTTATACAAGAAATCTTTGTAAACATTCTAAACAATGGAAGGTATATTTAGAACTTCATTATTACAAAATAATTAAACTTTATTATATTAATATAAATATGTAATATTGCTTCCTCATAGAGGAAGCTTTGTTTTCGTGAAAAAATTTTTTTTCCAGTTTTCTTTGAAAACACATTTAGAATGTTCTAAAACGTTCAAAAATCGCATTCAGAAAAAATGTCGGTATGTATGTATGTATGTGTGTATGTGTGTATGTGTGTATGTATGTCTGTATGTATCCTTATAAGGTATCTCTAAATAACTTTTTAAATATGTAAGATGGAAAAAAATGTTAAACATGAAAGTTGTACGATTTTAAGTAATGCATTACATAGTAATATAAATATGACCTTGAACAGCTTCCTCAAGGTCACGTAAAGATCACCTTGAAATTTCTAAATGGAAACCCGTTTTTTTAATACATATTCTTATAGCTTACCTCAAGAGCTTTCCAAAACACTATAATAAAGTATATTTTCGTTAGGTACTTTCGGAGTTATGTGTTGCTTCCTCATAGAGGAAGCTTTGTTTTCGTGAAAAAATTTTTTTTCCAGTTTTCTTTGAAAACATGTTTAGAATGTTCCGAAATGTCAAAAAAAACATTACGAAAAAATGTCGTTATGTATGTATGTGTGTGTGTGTATGTATGTATGTATGTATGTATGTATCTTTATAAGTTTACTCTAAATAACTTTTTAAATATGTAAGATGGAAAAAAATGTTAAACATCAAAGTTGTACGGTTTCTAGTACTGCATTACATAGTAATAAGAATATGACCTTGAAAAGCTTTCTCAAGGTCCCGTAAAGATGACCTTGAAATTTTTAAATGGAACCCCTTTTTTTTAATGCATATTCTTATAGCTTACCTCAAGAGCTTTCCAAAACACTATAATACATTATATTTTCGTTAGGTACTTTCCGAGTGTGATTTTGTAAGTTATAATTTCAAGTGTCTCATCTAAAATTTGTATGTAAACCGCGGTACTTTTTCGCTGTTACGTCTCGTGCTTACCTCAAGAGCTATCAAAAACAATATAATACATTATATTTTCTTTAGGTAATTTCGGATTACAGTTCTTTTGAATTTTAAACTTTCAGAAGACTCATCTAAAATATGTTTGTAAACCGCGGTACTTTGTCGCTGTTACGTCTTAGCGAACAGTTATTAGGCCCATTGCAGCCTTTTATTCTTTAATAACTTTATATCTACAGCTAACAAAATAGTTTTTTTTGCATATGCTTTTATGCACGATAATACAGATTTTTTCGCATAACGATGTGAGCCAAAGGTTCGAGAAACAATTTGTTAGAGATATATTCAGACTATTGATGCTCATCAATTAACATCCCCAAATTGACAGCAGACAGATTTATAAAAGTGTCGCAATCTGAAAAGTAAGTTGGAAAAATTTTCAAATATTTTAAAATGATAAACTAACAGATACTAATTACACATCTTTTACAGTATTTGGATGGAGATCCACGAAACCGCGTCGACGACGGAGGTTTGCGACGAGCTAAGGCGCCAACTTGCGCGAGCAAATTTAGCGCTGGCAGCTTATGCCGTAACAAATCCGCCACCACCGCCAACAGTTTCTTCTCCACCGCAAGAACCGCAGGGACCCTGCGGATCAAATTTTCATCCGCCTCCCCCTCCTCCTGATCAAGATCAACATGGTTCGCAATCAACTCAAAATTTAGATCCGAACCAAGGACAAATGGTAGTTTATAAACGTAAGTAGTTATTAATTTCAATCTAAACTAAATATTTTCATCATATCATATAGTTATTCTTTATTACAGCACGATGGCAGCGCGCTGGACGCGGACGCGAACGCAATCGGGGATCGTGGCGCGGACGGGGAATTGGTTTTTTTGGTAGACGCGGACGTGGCCTCGGCCGGGGTCAATTTCCAAGAAACATTGTTTATAACAATTATTATTATTAAATTATAACCTCGACGGTTTCAACAATTTTGTATTTTCCCAAATATTTAGTACCTAATATTCATATTAATTAAATATGTTGATAATTGTTAATTAGTTAATAACTGTTCTTAAATACTTAATTACTGTTCAATAAAAATTAAAAAAAAAATATATTTTTTATAATTTAAATTTAATTGATCGTACCTAAAATTGATTCCTGAAGAAGATAGATTTCCTGGATGGAGGGGAGAGATAGGAATAAAGTAGTATTATATTGTTTAGAAGGAGAGTGGTGAATGAGGGAGCGAGCGAAAGAGGGATAGAGGAACAGAGAGAGTGTGAAATGGTGAGGGAGACGGAGAGGGGTAGAGAGACATAGAGAGGGAGATTCGAGAGGGAGGGGG
>NW_011965040.1:0-5522 GCF_000949405.1 Vollenhovia emeryi
AATGGACTCCAAATCTTATATCTGTCCTCTCATCTAAGCATGTGCTTTGTACTACATATACGATTCCATATGGGGGGGGGGCGGAACATACTGTCTCCGATGGACTCGCCTCTGCCGAGAGTTCTCGGCTCAGCTCTTAAGACCGCAGCCTTTCGCAAATCCTTCACCGATCCCGGGGGATACAGCGAGGCGAGGTGTTACTCGTCCCCAGCGGGTTTTACCGCTGTCCACCGGGCATCGAATCCAGAACGCCCCGGCGTGCCCGGACTGAGAGGGAGGTGAGGAGTGACTCGCCCCCGCCGGTTGTTACCGGCATCCGGCTCGCCCGCACCAAAAGCTCCGTACGAACATCCCCGGAATCGCACCGCGAAGGGGGGGGGGGAACATCGATCCACCGATCAACCGCGCCGGGCCCTTTAAACGGCCCGGACACACGCCGCCGCGCGAAGAGCCACGGCGCTTTAAATCGCCGCGTCGGGTCTTTAATTCGCTTCACGGCCAGCCCCGTACCGCGCCCGCGCCGCGCACCGTCACCGTCACTCGCGGGCCGTGAAGCCGCATAAACACACGCGGTGCATACCGACCATCTCCGCGCGCGTAAAACTCATTGTAAATACCGACCATCTTCATTGTAAAATACCGATCATCTTCGCACGCGTAAACCGACATTATAAAGCCGATCATCTTCGCACGCGTAAACCGACATTATAAAGCCGATCATCTTCGCACGTGTAAATAATCATTTTCTGTTAGCAAATAAATACACTGTTTCGTCAAAGTGTCGTACTTAATATCGTGCCCTGACTCTGCCGCGAACTCCGGTCCGACGAGCTAAGTCCGGTTCGCTAAGTCAACGGAGAGTCGTTTCAATCCTATAATGTACAATAATACTATGAATATTATAGAGGTATTCGGTAATGTCCCCATGGCAGCGTTTCTGTAGAATCGGGCACGATGTATCGTTTGTCGACGTATGGACTCAGAGCGATTTTCGTCTCGGCTATAGTGTACACCTCATGCAGTTTCGATCTTATACAAGTTTGTCGGCGAGTCATTTCTATCTCGTTTCGCAGACAATGTGTGTAATCATCAAAAGATATTGTTCGCGCTACCACATTACTTTTGAAACCTTTAGCCTTCTTCGTATCCTTCTTACCATTGACTCGCAACGCGTACATCTTCGCTCTGAGTCCGACGAATTCCATCATGATCGCGCCATTGTTTTCATCTTTCATTAAACCTGGTACTTTCTTATTTACAAGCGGTATATCATACGCGTTATCTACAGGATAATCGCTTGTATCAAATCTACGAATATCGCGTTTCATCGTCTCGTATACATCCTCGTACTTGACGTGGTATATGAGACTGTCTGTATCAGTGTACATAATTTTACAATGCTCGCGGTACATCGGTAACATATAATCGTGATGAAATTCATACAAGCAGATCTTGGATATGTCGAGGATGCACATACCCACGTAGATTGGCTTGTTGAATTTCACCTCGAGTTTTCGCAATTCCACGGCGACTGTGAAAATTGGGTTTCGAGATCATTGCCTCCGTACCGTAACGACCATCCCACTTTGTTAGAAGTTTAACGTCGACATGATTCCGCACATTTTCCATTGTTCTGCCAAATACCGCGTTGTTCATTAATTTGTACAAATTTTTTTCGAAATCGTTTGTCGCACGTGTTCTAAACTAAGTATTAAGCTCGATGTAATCGCGGAGCCATGGAGATTGCGAAAACTCCAATACACGGTGTATCTTTGTCACGCGAAGACCATGACGCCTGCACTGTTGCAGGTTGCGATAGTGTATGACGGTAACGCTTCTTATCATACACTGTCGCGAGAAGTTTATCCTGCCGCTTGTTGGGTGGCTTATCGCGCGTCGGACAGAACGGTAGGTCAATGTGCGCGTCATGAAGATGCTGTGGATACTCGAGACCGACCTCGAGTATGTAACCTGTCGATGAGTCCGCAGCGATTGCGCTCGCGTCGAAATTCGTAATATCTTCGATCCATCGAAAATTCGCGTAAGGCAGCGGCTGACACATTGCTCAACCGTACAAATTATTGACATCAAAGTACATCAGGTATGAGGATGGTTTCGATGGATCATAAGACTGCATGTACTTGTTATTGGCTCGAGCATATCTACCGGAACATTGGCTGAGATGCGTATGCCGCGTTCCACAAACATGACCATATCAATGTCCGTGAGGAGTTCGAAATTTATACGCGTATGTTTAAGCATGGCGTCCCACGTGAAACCAGGCAAAGTATGATAATACGCGGGATCTAATCCGTAGCTCTCGATACACGTAGTACTGAAATTTTCACAAATGTCGGCCAATAACAAGACATCGGTTTTCAAATATAAATCGCTGTAGTCGCCTAGGATTTGGATGGAGAATCGATTCCAGACATTCAAAGCATGCATGTAATCGCTCTCTGATACGGTGTCACCGATCAGAGAACTGAAAAATAACTCGCGCGGAGGTAGACGCGGGTCCTGCAACTTGTCCGCGCAATCCACATATTCATAGGGAAACACACCTTTACGCGTCAATAGATCGAAATCGTCGCTGGATAATTTTGAAAATTCAGATCGTACAATTTTTAATTTGTCTCTATGGAGAAACGATGCCAATTTATCGAGGCTAATACTCAGAAATTTGTATGAGTCAATAAATCGCAGTTTGACACCCTTCTCCCCTTTATTGCACATCGTATCCCTGACGTTCTTCGTGAACGATATATATATATTTTTCTTTATTGATGGGAAGTAGCTCGACGGTTCCCTCGAATGCGGTGGCGATTTCTTTAATTATGAAATGTGCGTCATAACCGGATAAATTATGAAAAACGATTGGAATGAAATATGCATCTTTGTAATTTAAGTTACAATTAGAATGCGCGGGGCCTCTATATCGCCCGGTTAGATGGCAATGGTCGCGTACTCTATCGTCACCCTGTGTGAACGGTTTCTCGCATATGTGACAGTGCGTGGTGCTTTTAAATTTCTCATACTGTTCTTTCGAAAGTGTTTGCATGGGAACATTACTCGACAGAATATTTTGTACACGATATGCTAATTCTTCTAGTTGGTCGGCGAACCATGCGACGCAATCCTTATCACGACGAAACCGATAGCGAGTTGATAGCGAGTCGTCATACGAGCAGTGGACGTAGTACGCGATGCTAAATACCTGGTGGTGCTGGTATGCTTTGGTATCGGTATCAGTCTTTTTCAAGATGCACTCAAGGTCCGCGTACACTACAAACGGCACGCGTTCCTTCCTGCTGTAGTTGTTAAAACTGAGCCACTTGTCCTTCTCGCTGGGTAATACGATCGTGCAGTCATTTATCTGTTGACAGTCCACGCTGTGGGCTTCCAACTTTCCATTTGAATGGAAATAATGCATGCATCTGGAAAAAAAACATTTTATATTTTTTCAAATAAAACAATTTTTCATAAATTGTATTGATACTCACCGATCGCAAATGTATTTCTTCTCCTTGTGTTTACTGAGTTGCGAGCTCACGAGGCGGGATAAGTTTTTTATCCAGACGAAGTGGCCCACTTCAGCACCCCCCTGATCTTGCAGGTATAATAGGTTCACGTGCTTCTCCTTCTTCTCGTCAGCAACTCGTAGCGGTACGATTGCGTGTTCACAATAGTTCTTTTCATCGATGCTGTACACATTGATGGAAATACTGTTCAAACTTTTTAATACCACTTAATGTCATCGGCATTGGAATGTCTCGCAGGTTTAACACATCGCTGTAATGCGGATACAACGATTTCCGATCCACATGCCTTTCAGCTGGATGCAGAGCAGTGACCACCGACCACGCGAAACACGCATTGTCTGTTGATCGTACGTTGATCACTGCTTTCTTTCGTTTCACCACTTCTGGCATGTCTATATGGCATCCCGCGCGCATAGGATTGCACTTGTTCACGTTAATAGTTACGTTGTGTATACGCGACAGCGCCCACCCGCTATCACGCTCCTGAAACTCTTCGAGTTCTGTTAGAATCGGACCGATTACGCGCGACTCGTACCACTGTTGTAGATCCGTTGTAATAAACAGTTCATAGTTTTTGTATTTATGCTTTTATTCGCACATTTGTCACCCGCCACAAACTCCCCGTTGAACGCGGTATTCGCCTTTACACAATTATAGCGTTCGATAGCGTCTCGCACGTGTTTGATCACGATATCGCGAGCGTCGTCGAGAAATTTGCGCGGCTCGATGTACTCCGCGTTAATCACCGCACCGGTAAGCACGCGATTTTCGAACGCGATGTCGATCTCGCGCCACGACAGTTGCGCTCTCGAAGAAGGCCCTGCACCACCACCCCCGAAATGTACGAATCGCCTTTCAACTCGGCACTTGACACTCTCGAGTCGTGCGATTCGAGCCACCAGCGATTGCCTGTTACCGATGGATAGCTTCGGACGCTTGACACGGCTGTGTTCCTCTAGCTCTGCGATACACTCGTCGCATTGCAGCAGCCACCCCAAATAATCACCTAATGTGGTGATCCTGTCGGCTCGTTCCACCAGATCTTGCTCTCGTTGTTCCATGTTGTCGCGCTAGCGTCTTTTCAGACTTTATACTGTCCACAATGTTTTTCTTCTCGATCTCGTATAAAATCTCCTACTGTGATGCGGCAGGCTTCCGGACCGATTATACAGGGTGAGGCATTTAATACTGTTTTTCAGAATATTTGGAAAAATACAAATCGGATTAAAAAAAAGTTGCAATAAAAGTTGTTCACCTCGAAGAGGGTCATCCATTAACATAAAGCTCGACCCCCCTGCACCACCCCCGGGGGCGGGAGGGGGGGCGAAATCTTAAATAGAAACCCCTATTTTTTATTGCAGATTTGGATTCTCCGTGAAAAAATATGTAACTTTTGTATAAGACATTTTTTTCGTTTCATGATAGATGGCGCTGTAATCGGCAAAAATGAAAATGAGTTGAAAATTGTTGAAAAATGGTAATATCTAAAAAAAATACACATCAGATTAGGAAAATCAAAGTAAATTTTTTGATATTTTTGAAAATGCTATCATATCATGTGACACCGTCTATCCTCCTGCAATGCATTCTTAGACTACTTTTAGTTTTACCGAGGAACAACGACGTGGACGTAGTAGTAATTTGTTCCCTTCGGGGTGCTTGATTACTGTGAGTCCCCTTGCCTCTCACAAGTGTTTCATTGAAGCAAATGTTCGAAAAGCAAAGTGGTCAGACTGTTCATTTTACTTCAATGATTCGGACTGTAAACGTCTCTTCTCAATTGTTCCACGATGTTAACGATTGTAGGGAGAGTAGATATCATTTCCTCGTACTTTGAGGCTCATAGAAATGTTGAAAAAGCTCGTCAAAGGTATGCTAATCTGTTCCCTGATAGGAATGTTCCTTCTGCAACGACTTTTCGCAGTATTGTCCAACTGTTTACTGAAACTGGAAGTGTTAAACCTAGAGCTACTAGATAAA
>NW_011965041.1:0-5525 GCF_000949405.1 Vollenhovia emeryi
GGCATTCCGCCAAATGTATTCCGCCGAAAAATATTTTCTAATGTCCCATGGTGCGGAATTTGCGGAAGCGCAATTGGCGCTGGCCAATTACGAGAATCTTTCCTATAAATTCTACTTTATAACTATCGGAATAGCGTATATTATTGGCCAGCGCCAATTGCGCTTCCGCAAATTCCGTACCATGGGACATTAGAAAATATTTTTCGGCGAAACACATTTGGCGGAATGCCTGTGATTGGACGGACTTCGTTCCGCCAATTCCGCATTGCGCACGTTCCGCGTCCATGGGGTCGCACCATGAGGCCGTCACGAATTGAGGGAGGTCCCAGGTTCGAATCCTGGCTGAGGTAATACTTTTCGCAATAAGAATTTTAATTCAATAGAGGGAAGGGTAAATTATTAATGCTAAGTATAGCATTAAAATTAAATTAAAACTAATTTACAAAAATCGTTCAGCGATTTTTAGAACACGTGAATTCACTGACGATAATGATCACACCTAAGGGAAATCTGTGTTATATGTCCGGACAGTAACGGCGCGCAGTACAGGGTGGGAAAAGACGATACTATACATATGGATTCACTTAGTAATTTAATGGCCACCACCTATGCCAGGTCCTAAATGGCGTTTAAGTTTCAAATTGAATTGTTTATTAATTATTTATAATTAAATAAATAATTAATAAAATTATCCAGCGATATTTTTACAATACACTTTTCTCATAAAGAAGAAGCGTTATATATTAATATATCAGAAAAGATTTGTGAGACTAAATTTTTTTACTTAAAAAATTGCATATTTAAAAGAACCAGAGCGGATGGTCGAGTTTAGCATCACGTCGCGAAAAATAACAAAAAGCGAACCTTTTTATTTTAACGCGAGCTTCGGAATTTCTAATTGTACCTATTGCATAAAAACTTTACAGTTATGATCCTTCATGCAGAGTCTAGTATTAAAGTTGAATGTTGGAAAGTGGACATGATTTTCTTCCTGTCTACCTCCTAATATGTAATCCTACTACCACCAGATTTCTTTACTCGTGTCGCGGCTACTATCAATCAGCTTGTAAATCCGCAAAATACAGTACTGTTCGTCGACATTGGCACTTTCTGTCAATCATCATGCATCGTGTATCGATTATCGCCCACTATGTTGCAGTTAGCATCACTTCCCACGTCATTAATTCACCTTCTGCCCTGAAATTAACGAGATGCGTGTCTAACTTTTTCACGTACAGCACGGCACATTACGTGCCTTACGATAAGTATACTTCGCCCGGTAACAGAAATTACAAATGCCCGCTAGTACGTTACATCTCTAATATGTGTATCCGAGTTTGTCCTCCCGCGGCTACGTGTGCATGCACGGGGTGTTCCTGAAACCATTATGTGTTTGCCTTCAACTGTCTTTATTCTTCATAAAACTCGTGTCAGACTACGGATTGAGATTGAGATTAGATTGAAATATGACCAATCAGAGTAAAGTTTATTAATCTAAAGTTTAGTCATTTTTATTCTAAGACTACGGATTGAGATTGAGATTAGATTGGAATTTGACCAATCAGAGTAAAGTTTACTAATCTAAAGTTTAGTGACTTTTACTTTAAATGGTTTCAATCTTAATCCTTAGTCTGATACGGGCGTAAGATTGATCTTTTTTTTCCAAATAATCTCGGCTGTCGAACGATGAAAATCTCTAATTATCGAATCACAATATCATTTTCTTTGTCTATCACTTCACAGAGAATCGGTTTGATGCTATCACAATTTAATTATGTAATTTTTATCTTAAATGATAAACATTATATATTTTAAATATTGAAAAATAATAAAATTTTTTTATCAAAATACGATTTACTTTATATCAGTCGAAGACAAAATTGTACGCACTCTTTGAAGCGATCGTCAGATACCTTTCTAATATGTAATTGAAAGATATGACAGTTTCGAGACACCCCGTGTATACTGATTCGTGTGCGCCGGACTTACTTGCATGTAGGTCTGGAAAATGCGAGCTCTCACGAATAGTAATTTAACCAATCACGTCAACATTTAAGCCGATATGCTTCGGAGCGGCTGCGAATTGAAACTTAGTGGAAAAATACGCGAAAACAACATACAATACATACTCTGATACATCACGAACGCACGTTCCGCTCACGTATCGATAATTTATCACACTTCTGCCTACTTGAATTACTTTACATTTCTTTTAAATGAAGAACTGATCAGTTATTTATTGCGTCTTAAGTCACTTCGGTTCCGACCAATAGATGTCTGCACTTGTATTTTTAACCATCGTTCTTTGAGCGTGGCATCATGATGTTACCCGGAAGATGGCAAAAGGTTATCGAAAACAATAGTTAATACATAACTAAATAAAATTATTTCTTTGGGACAGGGTGTCCCAAAAGTCCTAGGTGATTTAAAAAATTGATAACTTTTGAAAAATTAATGTTGAAATAATTGTTCATGATTTATTAATTTTGGGGGAGGGGTGAAGGAAATCCTTTTGGACGTCGCTTCCTTCTAATTTAAAATGTGTGGCGATCGAATAAAATCCGACAATCCTTGGTCGGACTTGAACTCGGATCTGCGGCTTATTAGCACAGTGCGCATCTCTCTGCGCTACGATCGCCACGAGGAGATGATTGTTATTGTTATTAACTCTTAAACTACACCCGGGGTCCAGGAGACCCCAACAAAAGTTTGCGTTTAAATATCTCCTATATAAAATGTGAAGGTGGAACTTATGGCGCCATCTGTTGGTAGTTGAAGTCTTCCTTTTTAAGACTACACATTAGTTGTGGGTGTACGAATATTGGGAGGAATTTTTTTCATAATTTGTTTTGTTCAATTTTACTGCATTTCAACTAGAAAAATGTAAGTATTAATTTAAATACCGTGTGATTTTTTTATTACTTATAACATAAATTATAATACTTTTCGATGGCGTATAATTTGAGAACTCGGAGCATACGCCAGATGCTCGTTGAAGAGGACGAGAATGTCCAAATTTTTGGTGGTGAAGCCTCTGATAGTGAAAAAGACCACGTATCAGAGGAATCGGAAGGCAGTGAATATGAGCAGCCAAGTGAAAATGATGAGGACGAAGAGGAAGCTGATGAAAACGAGGACGATTTAAAGAATTGTTTGGCATCGCGTCTCTTGAAAAGCAGAGCACATGGAAGGCCGACTTCGTTTTATCGAGGAAAAAATGGCTACGTTTGGACTGACACTTTCGATCAGCTGTGTCATGCTCATACCGTAAGCAGAAGGACGAATCGTTGACCAATGAGGATTTTTTTTGGAATGCTGGATCAAGCTATCGTTAACGCTCGCATTCTCTTACGATGCAAAATGATCAATAGCAATGAAGAGCGCACATTGAAATTATCTGAATGTTTAGAGAAAATTTATGTGCATCTCGTTACTCCGTTTTTGATTGAGCGCCAAACGTGTCCAACGATTCGCAGTGACATCAAGTTAGGAATTGCTGCAATATTGAGTGATGGCCAAGAACGATGTCGAGGATCACCACAAAGAATTTATTTGAAAAAAAGAAAGCGTTGCATGATTTGCAGAAGAGATGACGACAGAAAGACGAAAGAAGTGTATGCAAGCTGCGAGCGACCAATGTGCGACAAGCATCGTGCTTTCATGTGCGTTGACTGCGCGGACCAAGAATGAAAAATGTGCATAATTTATTCTTACTTTTGACTACGTGGACTGTTTTTGACTCCTTAATTAATTATTTTACCATTTTAATTTTATATACCTTAATTTAAATACATCAGTTATGCCAGTTGGGTCGATTTTTAAAAAAGAACTTCCCCGTAATAAAAAATGTATTGAAATAATGTATTCAACCTTTATTTATCATATATTAAAAAAACATTTTACACGCAAAAAACGAATAATATAATTAATTTTTATTGCAATGACCAGTAAAAATGTGCCTTCAATTTTTTCGAAATATCACACCTTCGTTTGTCAAAGTAAGTACCTTTTTTTTGGAATGTGCACTATTGCAATTATTTTTATCTTAAAGAACATTGTTTCAAGAGTATCCAGTTAAATTTTTAGGTTAAAATATTAAAAAATGAAAAGTTATTGAATTTTAAGTAAAAAAACGGCATTCTCTGAGCTTCTTTCTACATTTTAATTTTGAAATTATTGCAATCATTATTTATGGCTCGGACCAAGTTTATCCTACTTGTTAATGTTAATATAACATGTCTAATTTTTTACAACATCAAAAAATGAATAGTATCATTGCAGCAATTGTTTAAACTAGCGGGGGTCAGATTGACCCCATGTGTAGCGTATGTCTCAAATAGATAGTGTGTAGTTTAAGGATTAATATAAGTAATATATGTGTGCAGTTTTGTTATAACTTTTAACTTTATGATATGATAATAATAATAATAACTCGATAAATAATAACTTTTTCAATGTTTAGCTTATGGTATCTCGATAACCGCGGCGTTTGTCGGAGGGAAAAGTAGTACAGGACTTTTTTGCTTGATTTAGTCTCAGGAATATGCTGTTGCAATAGGGCTCCAATTATTGAAAATTTTTGTGTATATAAATTTTGCGTGTTATAAACGTTTTTTCGTATCTTTCATATTTTGGAGATATTTGCGTGGATTATTAAAAATGAGACACCCTGTATATTAGGATATATTTAAGAATATATACATTTCAAAGAGAATTTAAAACCACACATACGCTTACTAATCAATTGTCTTAATTACAGGAAAAAATTAAAATGAAAGATAGAAACAACAACGTCGTTAACACGTCGGGAAAAAACAAGCAATACCAGTGTCCATATTGCCAGGCACAATTTGCCCAACCAAATGAGCTACGAACTCACACGTGCCGCCGTCCGGCAACAACAAACGTTAACAGAACTCAACGTTAAAGGTAAATTAATAAAATGATAAAAGATTTCTGCTACCGCGAATCCAATTAATAATAACAATAATAAACCGTACTTATCGATCCCTTTCAGCAGACCGCATGTGTATGAACGTGCTTTCTTCGGTGGCACTTTACGCGGCGCCCATCTGGTGTGCGGCTCTTGCTGGGTCCAGAAAGGGTTCGAGCATGTTTCGTGCGGCTCAGAAGCCCGGTGTGATCCGCGTGTGTGCGGCCTACCGAACTAGGGATGTGCTGGATATCCGGCAACTATCCGGTATCCGGTTATCCGGCAAATACACTATCCGGCACATCCCTATACCGAACGACCTCCTTTGACGCGACATCCTTAATTGCCAGACAAATTCCCTGGCGGCTGCTGGCCCTGGAAAGGGGCCGCATTTATGAACGGCTCTGTGATCTGCGGGAGCTTGGTGAGGTCGAACGGGATGTTCTAAATGATATTAAGAGTGAGGAGAGGGTCTTGACTCTGAGACAATGGCGTATTTCCATGGAGGACGATCGGCTTCCTGGTGCTAGAACCAGGTTGGCCATTATTTCGGTCTGGGCACAATGGTTGGACAGGACCTGGGGCAAGACCC
>NW_011965042.1:0-5526 GCF_000949405.1 Vollenhovia emeryi
TCATAGTAAAGTTTCGTCTTCTGTCTCTTCCTATGCCTCTGCCTCTTCCTCTACCTCTTCCTCTGGCATTTCCTATGCCTCTGCCTCTGCCTCTGTCCCAACCGCCGCTGCTCCTGCCTCTGCCCCAATCTCTGCTCCTGCCACTGCCCCTACCGCTGCTTCCATCAGTGTTTCGTTGCAGGGTGTTTATCTCATTTTGCAGGTTCTGCATTTCTTTGCGCAGCTTCTGCAGCTTTAGAAGTTTATTTTCTAAAGGCTGCTGCTGCTCCTGCTGCTGCTGTTGTTGCTGCTGCTGCTGCTTCTGCTGTGGCTGCGGCTGCGGCTGCGGCTCCTGCTGCTGCTCCTGCTGCTGCTGCTGCTCCTGCTGCTCCTGCCCTCCTTTGCTTGTTGGCAAATTATTGGCCGCTTCTGCAACTGCTACAAGAACGCGTAGTTTTCGCTGTTCTTGGCATTTTGCACGCGATCGTTGCAGTGCTGCTCTCCCTGGCCGTCTCTTGGATACAATAGTTCTGATTCCTACAATATATTGAACATAATTTCAAAAGTATATTCTAATTCAAGAAACAAAAATAAGTTAATAAACATTCTCCAAAGATATTTTTCGGGCTCGTAACATGTAGATTTTAAATTTAAACGAATACAAAAATCATTTCGAGAAAAATGTGATATTAGATTAGAAAACAATGTTTAATACAGAAAAGAATAATAATCGGCCCACGAGGCGTCTGCTCAAGGCAGGGGCCAAACTCAGAATCAATAACATAGTTATTAAACTTCCACGACTCGATAGCCAAGCGACTCGCCAGATACCGGACGTCCAAAACGCGGGCGTAACAATATGTACTAATGCACTTAAAACAATTTTTACTTTAAATTTACCTGTACGAGTCGAAGATGGATCGGCGACAGTAATAGTCTGTTCCATGGTTTTTATGCAATCGGGCTCGCTGATGAGGTCAATGCACCTATTCACTGTGTATAAACAGTACGCAGTGTGTCGCTGCTTGCGTGCAGTACTGCTAGACGAACGCCGCGGCATGGTAGCCGTTGGTGGGGATAAGGGGGGCGCTCTAAAGGCCGAATCTATAGACATATATATATATAGACCCAGCGTTCTGTGAGTGGAGTTTTCCGCGTCTTCTAAAGGACAGAACGATATAGAGGAAGGTGCTGTCTCCGTCACTCCGCAGGTCTGGAGGGGGAACGTCGAGAGGAACTAGAAGCGCGTGGCAAGGCCGTACGCGGTGTGCGCGCCTCTAGCAGTGATGCCGTTCGGGAACGTTTACCCGTATGCTGAAGCGATGGTGGGGGTTGGAGAGGGGATAGTCCGTCTGCGCGCGCACGCTCGTACACAAGCAACACGTCGTAGCCAAGCGTCGAGCGCACACGTTTTTACGACGTGTTGCTTGTGTGCGAGCGTGCGCGCGCAGGCGGACTATCCCCTCTCCAAGCCCCACCATCGCTTCAGCATACGGGTAAACGTTCCCGAACGGCATCACTGGCCTCTAGTTCCCCTCGACGTTCCCCCTCCAGGCCTGCGGAGTGACGGAGACAGCACCTTCCTCTATATCGTTCTGTCCTTTAGAAGACGCGGACAACTCCACTCACAGAACGCTGGGTCTATATATATATGTCTATGGCCGAATCAGACTAGAGTCCCTGTAGTAAGAGTCTGGCAAGAAATATTCTCCGTTTGATTGTGTTACGATTATCCTTATGCGGTGGAGTTTCGATCTGTTAGGATCGACTTAAATAAGACGACTTATTTGTTGTACACAAAATGAAATGATACTTTTATTCAGTGCTTGTGACTGTTACATTAAGACTGCTTGCTGTGTCTATCGTGGTGAACTCGCAACGCTCGCAACTAACTAACTAAAAGAACGGTATTACAGTAACTCAAGCGTTCACAAAACCAAACATAGTCGGCGGTCGATAATAATCGATAGTTCACAGCCATGACAACCTGAGATTTAGAAAATAACTAGACATGTGTGTGGCATCATAAAGTATAGACGGAAAGATCGATGCATAAACTGTTTCTGTAACACTCCCACTTTTATTCATCGATCTTTTCTTCGGTTTTGTCATTATCATTAATGAATGAACTTATTGAGAGAGCCTTACAGTTACGTACAAATTTATCTTTTGACAATGGCTTGGTTAAGAAATCGGCTAGTTGACTTTCAGATGGAACATAAACTGGAGTTATTGAATTGTTATTAATACGATCGCGAATGTAATGGTATTTTATATCAATGTGTTTGTTAATTTGTGGTGTTCTGTATTTTTCGCTAATCTTATTGCGCTTTGATTATCAATTAATAGTTCCGTAGGTAGTTGATGTTCTTTTAACAATTCTTGTAGTAGTGAACGCAACCATTCTGTTTCTTGGGACGCGTCGGATGCTGCTATGTATTCCGCTTCTGCCGTTGAACGCGCAACACATTTTTGTTGTTTTGATGACCAAGTTACAGGTGCATTATTCAACACACTTATGTAACCAGATATTGATTTACGACTATCTTGGTCGTTCGCAAAGTCTGCATCAGAATACATTTTGAGTGTACACTTGTTACCTTTGTATAAAATTCCAACGTTAACAGTTCCTTGTAAATACCTTAAAATACGTTTTACTGCGGTCCAATGATTTTTCCCAGAGTTATTTAAAAAACGACTTACTTGATTTACGGCATACATTATATCTGGACGCGTGACAATAGCGATGAACATAATACTACCTACTGCCTCTCTATATGGCACACTGTTCATTTCTTCCTTGTCCGACTCTTCTAAAGGACAATCCTTTTTGCTTATGTTAGAGTTCAAGTCCGCTGGAGTAGTCATTGGATTGCAGTCCTGCATGCAGAATCTTTTCAAAACTTTATTGATGTAAGTCTGTTGACTAATGAACAATTGGTTTCCTGTTTGTTTGTATTCGAGTCCCGCAAAGCAATTAGACTTTACTATCACTGTTTTAAATTGTTGACTGCATACAAGTAATATCCTATCTATTATTTCTAATTTTCTACATATAATAAGTCCGTCATCAACGTATAAGGCCAACAATACTAATTCGTTTTCGATCTGTGTACGAAAAACACACTTATCCGCCTCTAGTTGCTCGAATTTGAAAGATTTCAAAAACTTAGTAAATTTTATGTTCCAACAACTCGGGGACTGTTTAAGTCCGTATAAACTTTTGTGTAATTTGCAGAGATGAATCAGTGACAAAACCTTTCGGTTGTTTCATAACAATTTCTTCCGTTAGTTCTCCGTACAAGAAAGCCGTTGTAATATCAAATTGCTTAATGTGCATATCGTATGCTGTTGCTAATGCCAATAAGACTCTTATCGAATCATACCTGACTACTGGAGAGAACGTTTCCTGAAAGTCAATGCCCTCTCTTTGTAGATACCCTTTTGCGCAAAGCCTGACTTTATATCTATCTACCGACCCATCGGACCTGTGCTTGACCTTGTAGACCCACTTACAGTCTATTACTTGACCTCCTGGATTGACTACTAATGACCAAGTGTTATTGACCTTCAATGATTCGATCTCTTCCTTCATGGCTTGGTACCACTGTCCTGCATCCTCCCCGGACATAGCCTCTTCATATGTTTGTGGTTCTTCGATCACTGCTGCTGTGCATGCCAAGTACTGACATTCGCTGAAACGAGAGGGTTTTCGGATACTACTTCGGTCTCGTAATTCTCTGTTCGTTCCTGTGATGAGCTGTTGTCCGTTGACCGGTCTGTCTGAATTTTCCTCGTTGATATCCTCCTCTTCTGTTCTATCAGGCTCATCTTGAGTATTGCTGCATTCGTCTTCTTCTGTTTCACCATCTTCAGGATCCTCAAGCGAGACTGTCAGATGTTCGATTTCCTTCGCGTGATTTTCTGTATTGTTGTCCTCGTTGAATATTACATCTCTTGTGACCGTTATTTTTAACGTTTCTGGATCCATGACACGATAGTTTTTGCTATTTCCTTCGTAGCCCACGAATATCTCTTTTTTCGCTTTACTTTCGAATTTGGATCGAAATTGTTTCGGTACATGATGTTACGTCAAAACCTCTCGGAAATGTGGAGGTATGGAATGACGCAACTAGCAAGTTTAAGTATCTCGCTAATACGCTCGGAGGCGCGTGGAAGCGAGCCGAACGCACTTTTCTAAGGCTCTAAAAGGCCAATGTCCGTGAGGACACTATGACTCTTTTCAATAGCGGTGCGATCGCAGGTCCTATTTTAGGTCAAGGAAATTAATCCCTATTACCCTGGGACGGACCTTGTGCACTCTCAAAGGGGAACGAAGGGTGTGAGGTCTTTAGAAATAAAAATTAGAGAGAATGAGATAAGTTTAACATGGGATTATATTTAAAATTTGTCTATGTCTAGACATTACATTAAAAAATAAAATAAACAATTTTAATTAAACATTAGAATAACCATTACATTAGAAGAATTGTTTGTCATTTTATTTAGAGAGGAAAAAAAAGATAATAAAATAAGAATAGAATTATAGAATAAAATATATTACATTTTTATCGTCGGATTTTACAATTACGCGGGTGTGATGGTGTACGTATGCGTGTGTAGGAGTGGGAGGGATTTACTTGGTGTTCCTTATTATAGTGGAGGAAGGAGGGAAAAGGCCCTGGAGGAACAGGATGGATACACACCTAGGGTACCTTTCTCCGGCAGTGTTCCGATTCGGGCTAGGCTGGCATGGCAATCGCACGACTGCGCATGCACGTGGATGGGGGTTACAGTGACGTACGCATGCCACTGCGCGTGAGCCGAAATGACACCACTAGGCACGGTCGTATACACAGGTCTTGCAACTTCGGTGGTGGGGGTGTCTCACTTATTGAAGTCACGCTTTATTAGTCAGCCCTGCTAGATAGCAACGACACTAGTGACCAGAGGATGAATTATAAAACGCGGCAAATTTAAAAACAATTATAACTTGGCAAATAAAATACGATACTGACTGATGAGCGATAAATCCGTTGTACGGAAACGCCGTGGATATGTTATTTGGAATACTCTTTCCTCGTGTGGTCTCCGTGTGGTTTACGATCTTGTCTCTACATTATTTTTCCGATTTTTCTGGATCCAATACGACCACGTCTAACCACTTGTCGTCGATTGTTGGTCAATAGACGTTGTAGAATTATTTGAGCAAGTTTAAATTTATTACCACAATGCAGAGACCCAACTATCGGGCCTCACGCGGGATGATACAATCGGATGATGTAACGTCGAAGAAAAAAATTTCTCTTCTAGGTTAGAAGAAGCTGCTCACTCAACGTCCCAAGCGGAACTCGATGGACAACGTCAAGATCAAGAAGACTATCTTGGTCAAGATTATCAACGGCTATATTAGCCCTACTAGATGGGTAGCGACACGTGGTGGCGATATCAGAAATTAAAAATTGCTTCAATAAGAGAGCTACCCCCACCACTGAAAATCTTCTGAGTTGCAAGACCTGTATATACGACCGTGCCACTAGGGCACCC
>NW_011965043.1:0-5527 GCF_000949405.1 Vollenhovia emeryi
ATAAGTTGACAACTTCTCATATTTATTATTTTTAATTTTTTTTCATGTTTAAATATGACTCAATCAATAACATCAGCATCATTGTACATATAATTACTAAAATTTTTTTAGGTATATCGGCAAAGATGCAAGAGTACCTTTATCACTGTGCAATGTACCGTCCCTGAACGCGCGAACTTTAGACTACCTGATTTGTCTATTATAAATGCTCCCCATTTGAAAAGTATTATAGCCTCGACATTTTCGTATTAGGATTTTTGTCTTACTTTTTGCTCAGAAATACGCTATTAAAATTTCGGTCACGAGTTGCGGTACACCCTGTATATTAACACTTATATTATTTTGTACATATGTACATTTTTCCTTCAATTTCAGGCCGACAGGATTTCAATCAAGTTTTATAATCAAACATCAATCACAAAGTGAATCTATTACTACCAATTTAGAATCATCATACGAATCACCTGATAAACCTAGGTTACTTTTAATGATGTGGTACGCGCGTTATGGTTTCATATGATACGGAATGGAGTACGAGAGGTGCAGGACGAAATTATGACAGCTTAAATGGCTTTGGAGCTATTATTGGAAAAATGAGCGGCTTGATTTTGGATTATTCGACATGCAATAGAAAATGTAAGAAATGTGACGCAAACAGTAAAGTACCAAATCATGATTGTCGTAAAAATTTTGATGGTTCTGCCAAAGCAATGGAACCCTACGTAGCCAAGAAACTTGTAACCGATAGCTCCATACTTAAGTCTCAAAATATTGAGGTTGGAGTTTTAATAGGAGATGATGACAGCTCTACCATTGCAGTATGTCGAGCTGCAAGCGATCATCCGATTATCAAACAGTCAGATGTCAGTCACACTGCAGGCGGAGTTAAAAACGATTATATGGTATTCAGAGGAACCATAAAGAGCTAACAAAAAATTGCATCACATATCTCCACATAGATGCTTCACGTACGCTATGGCGCAGAACAGAGGTAACAGTAAAGCTATGGCTGATGCGGTACGTATCATATCTCGTCATGCGTTTAATGATCATAGTAAATGCGGACCATGGTGTGTATGGGGCTTACTTCGCTTAATTCTATGTTCGGAACGCCCAAGGATGTGGATCGCAAGGAAGGAAAGTAACTCTTTGGACTCTTTCTTTTTTTAACGCCTCATGGCTTAGGATATATATTTAAAGAAATAGGAAATACGGTACATGGATTATATACGTCGAGGAGTGTACGGAAAGTGTTGGCTCTTTAGAGCCTGGCCACCGCGCTTTTTGGTCTGCGTAAAGGCGTCGCGCTTACTGACCCGCGGGACGGAAGTGGGAACCCTCGGCAGAGGGATCGGATCTGTTTGGGTACCGAAGTCGCAGAGTGTCGGTACGGTTTGTGTCATCAGACTACGGAAGGTCCTAGGTGGAATATTCTCCACGTAGTCTGATGGGGACAGGACGGCTCGTGGAGTGAGAGGCCTGGAACGCTTTGGTGTCCCACAGATGGGAACGGGCGAAGGTGTCCGCGGTGTACTGGGCCTCTTGAAGAGAGTCGGAGACGGAGTCCGTGGATCCGGAGATGGAGCTCGAGGAGTTGGAGAGGGAGTTCGTGGATCCGGAGATGGAGCTCGAGGAGTCGGAGAGGGAGTTCGTGGAGCCAGAACCTCTTTAGACTCGTCGTGCGTCCGTCGTCGTTTGAGGTACTGGTCCAAGGGGATCGGACGCGTCTTTCTATGGATAGGTAGACAGTCGTCCTGTCGAGGCGGAGGTGGCCGTTCGGATTTCCAGGATCGGGATTTCTTACTTCTGGAATCAGTGTCTATAAAGAAAGTACAGAGTTAGTATTTCAATATGTTACTCCGAGTCTATGCGTTTTACGCAGATCTCCACTCACGATGCAGCGATTTACGCTTTGTTGGCGAAACCATGGCGCCTTGGAGATAAAGCGATCTAGCGCTTGCTGTGCGGCTCGGGCGCACGAGTAGAGCGACTCAGCGCTTTGAAATCGAAGTGGAGCGACTCAGCGCTTTATGTTCCCGAGGGAGAGCGACTTAGCGCTTTATCGAAGTAGAGCGACTCAGCGCTTATATTCCCGAAGGAGAGCGACTCAGCGCTTGTATTCCCGAAGGAGAGCGACTCAGCGCTTGTATTCCCGAAGGAGAGCGACTAAGCGCTTGTATTCCCGAAGGAGAGCGACTAAGCGCTTTATATTGCGTCTAGGGCGCAAGAGACAGCGGCTAGCGCTTGGTACGTGGCGACTGAGCGCCGAAGTGAAGTGAAAATGCTCGCATTTTCCTCCCTTATATCCTGGTACTCACCAAATTTTACTCCCGAGAGACTGCGCGGCGTAGCGGCGGCGCCGCGAACTAGCGCGGCCGCTCAGCGTGGGGCTAGCGCCAGGCGCTTACGTTGGGGGCCGGGCGCCCTGTGCTACGCGTCAGGCGTGACCGCGTGGTCGCGGGGGGGCCCGGCGCCTGTGGCTGCCGTAGGCCGCCACAGTGTGGTATTTTATTCAAAACCAGGAGAACTATGATCACAAAATAATACCAGGAGGATTTCATGATCCACAGCTGTTCTCGGCGCTTCAAGAAATATTTGGTAAATTAGCGGACAATGCAGAAAAATATTCAACAGGTGCATCTAGCAACGTAAATGAAAGTCTCAATGCCACAATGGCAAGCAAAGCTCCGAAATCCAGGTGTACTACACACGGTACGTCTGCGTCTGCCGACTTTCGATTTGCGTGTGCTGTTGGCCAAAAAAACATCGGGGAATGTTACACGCAAGAAATAGCAAAGACTGTAAATTTGTCGCCAGGTAGACATCATTCGCAACACGTTTCAAAAGTACAAAAGACTGCAATAAAAAGACGAGCACTAATAACATCTGCTTTCAAAAAAAGACGAATGGCTCTGAAGAAGTTGAGAACAGCCTTACGCTATAGAAAAGAAAATTCTGAGGGTGTTACATATGAGAGTAACTGTGCTTTACTCAGTGAACCAACAGTGGAACTCGAGAAACATTATGAAATAGACGTGGAAGAAGAAGATATAAACGATGAGAACGCCATTATTCTGCTGGATTTGGAAACCTCGGGCTTAGAAATGAATTGCGACATTTTACAGATTGGTGCGAAATATAACAAAAACAGTTTTTCAATTTATATTAATCCCGTTAGAGATATTTCCGAGAATGCTACTCGACCCAATGGGCTTACAAATAGCTATGGAGAATTGCTGTACCATGGAACAAAAGTTCAATCGGTACCTATAAGAGCAGCCTTATTAGGATGCCTACAAGATTGGTTGACGTCGCTTGGAAAACGGTGCTACATTACTACCCACAATCTCACCTTTGATGGTCCCAGATTGCTAAAAGCTATCAGTAAATATGGTTTGGTCAGTGAATTTTCTGAAGTGATATATGGGTTTATTGATACACTGAATGTTATAAAAAATATTACTGGTCGGAAAGGTAAAGGTCAATGCTCGATTAGCGGATTAGCGAATTGGTGCAATAACTCCACACTTGGAGCACACACAATGCTCTGCATGACTGTGAAATTCTGCAAAAAATTCTGCACAAGTTGAAAATCACAAAGGAGACATTATTAAAGCATTCAAAAACTTTCACCAAACGGATAGACAATTGGAATTCATTAGAAAAAATGAATAGAATTTTATGGACCCTAACACCTCTGCAACATGTGGGATTATCAATACGTAAAAAATTGGCGATGGCTGAAATCGATATAAATATGCTAAAAAATTCTTACGAAACTTCTGGTCCTGATGGGGTTTCTAAATTGCTTCAAAACAAAATGAAAAATAAATCGCTGCAAAAGCTTCAAGAGTCATCGATAAAAAAAATAATTGAATCTGTCGAAAAGGATATTAAACACACAAATTAAGCCAAATTTAATCTAATTAAACGGTTTTACCTTTTTATATTAATAGATATAAATCTTCTAATTGTTCCTATGTTATTTATTATATTTATCTTTGTTCAGTAATTTTCTGTTTGTCCTTTGAGTTATTTTATCATTTGTGTTACTAGTGGATATAAGAATAAAATTGTTGATGTTATTCTGTCAAATTATTGCTTTTTCCATATCATTTATTATATTCAGTTATAAGATTTGGTTTCCGTGTTTGAGCTGCGTGCATTCTTTATCTGTTTCCGACGTTTCTAACATTTATATACACCACGAAAGCCTCAAATATAAAATTTACTCTGTTGTTTATCAAAATTATTTAATTTTTATTCTTGTTCTCTAAATGAAAACAATACAGGTAAAACGAGACTTTACGACGTGACTATATACTGTATCGGTTAGGTACACTATTCGTTTGACACGTTCAGCTGATTGCGACGTTGCCGCACTTCTACAGTCCAGTAATTGACATATTACAGAAACCGCAAAATTATCATGAATAATAATTAATTTCTCCTAAACCGTGTTGTGAAACCTAATCGAATTTTGCACAAAGTTCCAATAATCCATGGTCTATATGTATAAAAAAAATTAAAATTTTGGTACTATTTTTTCTATACTTTTCTATACTGTAACGAAGCTCCAACTCCTCCCGGTACTGTATTCCGGACAGGACTCCGAAATACTTTATTACTCCGCGGAACTTAATCAGACTCGCGGTTCTGGATTATCGGTGGAGGAGTTAGCGTTCTTTCGGTCGGTGTTTGACGTGCTGTGTGTCGGTTGTAACGATGCACCCCGAAGCCGCATCGTTCCCCGGCTAAGACCGCCGGATGCCGCCGATCAAACGATCCGGCGAAGGGCGGGCGTCTTACGCCCGCCGCCTAATCGCCCAAGCACCGGCCGGTCGACGAGCCGCGAACGCTCGCCGAAACGACCCGCGCCGAAACCCCGCGGAACCGGCCGAAGCCGTCTACCCGACGTGCTCCGTACCGCGCCGAGGGGCGCAAGCGCGCCACCCCGCCACGCGCCGCCCCGCCACGCGCCAAATTGGCGGCGCCAAAATCGGCGGAAACAATATAAAAGGGCAAACGAACGCCGAAACGACAGATTCCGCCGCCGACCAGCTCGAGAGCTCGAAGGCAATCCACACCCGAATCCTCCCGCTGTTCCTACGACCGAGTCGTTGGGGTGGAGCGTACTCCGCCTCCATCGGGGCCTCCCGATCAGAGTCGGTTCGGAACAGTTCCTAACAACCGACCGCCCGGATACAAAGGGGGTGAGGTGTTCCTCGCCTCCAGCAGGACTTACTGCTGTCCGGACGGCCGGTCTCCGTCTCTCTTTCGAGTCAGGGGCAAGGGGGATAGAGCGTGCTCTGCCTCCGCCAGGTTCTTGCCGGCACCCCGCTCGATCTCCCGTGGTCGTAACGTGGAGCGACCAGCCCGGAATCTCCGCGCCGAACCGAACGCGTCCGCGCTCGCCGCGCTCGCCTGCCGGCCCGCGCCGCCGAGACACCGAGCGCGAACCGCGCGCCCGACCGCGCTTGTAAATAACTCTGTAATATACCGCTTGTAAATACTTCTGTAACATACC